>NC_059425.1:21526521-21819903 GCF_021028975.2 Sphaerodactylus townsendi | reverse complement strand
TTTTAAAGGGGGGCCTTTTTCCCCCCCCCCCCCCCCCCCCCACAGTCCGGCAAAGAGAAATCAGCAGCGACAGGGGCCCGATCCGCAAAGCCACCGAGCCAGGGGCTTTCGAGCCCCACCGGTTCCGATCAGTAGCCGCGAGTTTAGCTTCTCCCACGAATGTCGGAGGAACTTGAAAGCGCATCCAGATCGGAGCCCTTTTTAGCGGGTGGCCGAAATGCCTTTCTAAATTCACTGGGGGGCTTTTTAAAAAACACCTTTTTTAAAAAAACAACAACCCTGTTTTATCTGGAGGTCGTTTGCTAGAATCTGACAGGAAGGGAAGCCCCCTTTGGGAGACCGAACGTTTTATGTCTTGGGGGGGGGGGGGATGAAATCAAAACCTAAATGATAGTTCCATATTTTATAATCGGTTCCTATTTGAGAGAGAAGGATGGGGGGGGCAGTTTCCTAACCACAGCTGCACAACAAACATTGGGGAGGGGGGAGAGAGGAAGAGAGAGATTGGAAGAAAGATATTCCCAAATCCCAGAGAATAAGGGCTTGTCTGGTCTCTGTGCGGATCTCGAGATGGAAGCGCAAGGTGGAGGGAAATGCAAAGTGAACGCTGATGAGAATAGCCCTCTTCTCTATACGGGATCGCAAGCCGATTTGTGCGGATTTTAATTGAAATTCCCTTTATTGAAAAACCACACAACCACCACAGCAAAACAGCCGCCCCAAAAACCCACTGGCTGCTCCAGAGCTCTTTGATTAATATGGGGGAAAAACACGTGTCAGTTTCCGGCGTGTCAAAGCCTTTCCTCTGCGCCCAACGCTGGTGGCTGAGAAGCTGGTCCGACTACATTCCCCGGGGTTTGCTGTCCTGTCTGTATCCGCAGGCTCGGCCTTTCTCCTCCCCAAATTGACATGGATCATGACGCCTTCCTTGCCTCTCTCTATTTTCAGCCCGGAAACCTGAGCTTGTGGTGGATTGAATTTTAAAATAACAGTCAAAAAGAAATACCTGGGCGTCTCTACGCTCGTCCCTAGCGCCACCCGCCCCTATCATAAACAGAAACTTCAATGGCTTGAATTTGCGCCCTGCTTTCGCAAACGCCTCCCCCCAAAGGTAACAAAAGGGTTAAAAACAACCGCACCCCGATCTTATCAGAAAGAAGCGCCCCTTCCTCCAAAAGCAGTCCCCGGAGCGGATCTCTAAATCTCCTGATCATTTCTGCGTTTCTTCCCATCCCTGAGGGGTTTGTTTTTAATTATAATTTTTGCTGATGCTTTCTGTACGTATCTCAGCTTCGTTATGCCTAACATCTCCCCCCCCCCCGGGAAAAAAGAGTCCCTGTATTTGGAAGGGGAAGGGTGGGGGCAGCGTGCCCCCCCTAGCCCTGTAGGAGATCCCAGGCCGGGTGAGTTTCCTGCAGCCTGCCCGCGCTCTCAAGTTCAAATCCAGCCAAGCTCCTCCAATTCCCTTTTGTTCCCGGGGTCTCCAAATGGACGTGCCCGTTACTTTCTCCTCCCTTGCCCAGGAAAAAAAAGGTCCTTCTTGAAAGCAGGGAGAGTTGGAAGGACCCCAACCCTTTTCTGGACTGCCCCCCCCCCCCCATTATCTCCTTCTCCCCCACCCCTCTCTTGCCAAGGCCGCCACAGAGAGATCGGGGGAGAGAGAAACACACAGAGCCTCCAGAGCCTCCCAGCCGTGGCTGTGGGTTGCCATCTTTTTTGCATATATGCTAATGAGCCTCTAATTGAGAGCCCCAGCCGATGGGAGGCTTGGTTGCCGGCAAGACGGAGCTCTGGAGGCTCCCACCGGTTACACCCAAAGCTGGTGGGGTGTGTGTGTGTGTGTGTGTGTGTGTGGAAAAGAGATGCCCCCATAACAGATCCTTCCCTGTCCCTTACGCCCAGGGTCCCTGTCCGCAGATGCGCCCTGTTTGTTTTGACCCCTGAGCCAGAGACCAGCCAAATTCACTGCCAAAGACACACAGGTGAAATTGACCCAAGATCGCTTTGAGCTGCCCATGAAATTGACCTGCGAGCCCCCCCCCCCCGCCTCTTAGCCCCAGAGGTGCGGGAGTGGCGATCTTCCTCGTAGGTAAACCGTGAGAAAATAAACCAAGGGTGGGTTTCTCAGGGGAAGGGGCGTTTTTTTTAAAAGGGTGCTTTTGCTGAGAAGCGAAAGGAGAGCTGGGAATCCCCGTTTTTTTTTTAAAAAAAATGTTCCCCTTCCAGGCAGATCCGAAAGATGGAGAAGAGAGGATCTAAAGAGAGATAAACAAACATTTTTTTCCCCTTGCAGCAGGGTTGTATTGGCTGGGCAGAAGGGGGGGGGGGGGATACCCCTTCTTTAAAAATAAGAATTCTTGTTTGTTTATATCCTCCATGTGGAATTTTTTAAAAAAAGACGGGAAAGTGGAAATAAAAAACCCCTTTGCTGAAGCATCGGGATCCAGTAAGAGAGAGAGGGGGGGTGGGGGACAGGATAAAATAAGTGTAGGTCTATAAACACGAGGATTAAGCCGGAATGATTGCAAATTTACTGGACGGGGTGGGGGGAGGGGAGTGTGGGAGACAGAAAAGCAATCAGGAGGTGTCTGTTTAATTATAATCGCCCCCCCCCTTTTAGATTCCTTTCTGCTAATGAGCATTTTCCCCCATAGGAGGAGGGGGAGAGGAGGAGGGGGGGGACGAACCCCTAAAGCAAACCCACGTGGTCGTGGGCAAAGCCGTGTTTAAATCAAGCCTTGGAGAGCTTTCCCGATGGGAGAAAAGAGCTGGGAACAAAAGCGAGGCAACCTTGAGTTGCTGGACACGTTTGAGGCCAGACAAGAGAGGCTATGGGCTGGAGGGGGCGACGAAAGGGAGGGGGGGAAGATCATGGTCGCCATAATCAAGAAGACTGCGTGGCCAAAGAGCAGGGCGGCAAAGGGGTGATTGGGAAACCCATTTCTGCCCCCCCCCCTTCAGATCAGAGGGAGTGAAGCTGTGGGAACGCGGGACCTGCATTCTGCGTCAGGGGGTGGGATAGCGGGGAATCGAACCCGTAAACACGCGTATCTTCACCAACCAGGAAGTAAAGCCAGGCTCTGGCTTGCATGGGTTTAGCTTAGCCTGGGAAGGGGGCAGACCTCAGTGGGACATGAAATCGACCATCGGCAGTAACCAGATGAACTATTAGTCAAGGACTCGAGATGGAACCTCCTTATTCAGAGACAGTATACCTGTTGCTTGGTGGAGGAGGGGTTAAGCAGCAGAGGAGGCCTGTGGCTGTGATGCCTGGCTGGTGGGTTGAGTGGAACTTTGGGTGTGATTCTTAGATTTGTATATTCGAGTTCCGCAGGATATTAGAGGCCCCTTCCGCACATGCAGAATAATACACTTTCAATCCACTTTGCAGCTGGATTTTACTGTGCGGAAGAGCAAAACCCATTTGCAAACCAATGTGAAAGTGGATTGAAATTGCATTATTGAAGAACAAAATTTGGGGGTAGAAGATTTGGAGAACCAACTCCCTTCGTATCTGATGAAGAGACCTTTGACTCCCGGAATCTTCGACCCTGGAAATCTTGTGGCTGTAAGGGGCTGCTGGCCTCGATTCATGCTCTTCTACAGCAGACCAGTCAAGTCTCCCAGCTGAAATTATGTTTTTAGGAGCCGATTGGGGGTGGAAAAGAGACCCCTGCATCCCCATAGGAGGCATGTTTATTTGGAAGCTGTCCCACTGACTGGCCAGTCCATGTGCGCAGGACTAGAGTCTTGCTGGAGACCCTGGTGAATTTAGCCAATGGTGCCATTCTTCTAGGACAGCGGTGGCGAACCTGTGGCACTCCAGATGTTCGTGGACTACAACTCCCATCAGCCCAATTGTAGTCCATGAACATCTGGAGTGCCATAGGTTCGTCACCACTGTTTTAGGACCACCGGTGTCAATGGGGCCTCCTTTTATTTAGGATCTAGTGGTTATATTTCCATTCCGGTTCCGGCAAGGTGTCTAGATGGGCCTTAAGGTCAGAGGCAGACAATTCAGACCTGAACTTTCTGTCTTCCAACTGGAATTACTTCGGAGTAAAAACAGAAGCCTGCGGGGAGGGAGGGGGCGAAATGCAGAAACGGGAGCAAAGGTCAAGGGGAAATCGCCATTGCCCCTTCCAAGAAAACAGTTTGGTTTGAGGGAGATTCAGTTTTACATTCCCTGAAATCTCTGGGCACAAGGCTCATGAAACGACCCTAGACTTACTTCTGAGTAGGCCTGCTCCCCAGAAGCCAGATTGCGCACCACGACCCCGTTTGGGGCAGAGAAGCTGATGAAGAAATCAGTAATGTATTATTAATAATAGACTGGCGGGTGAGAAGCGATTGAAAAAGATATTGATGCCGAAACGTGGTTTGGGGCTTCGTGCCGAGGTGGGGCTGGGCTTGACCCCAGGAGGAGAAAGCCCAAATTTTAGAGGGGGGGCGGGGGAGGAATGGCCTTGGGTCGTCTGATCTCAGCTGACAATGAACTTGGGCCTGGCTGCTTGGCTGTTCTCAAGTTCAGGGCCTTCCTCGGTTCCCAGGCCTTGCTAGGGCTGGGGAGGGGGAGAGAGGGCAGGGGAGGGGGCGCATGAATTAACCCCCCCCCTCTCGACGGGCCTGTTCGTGTCTGCTGTTTTGTGGCGAGATCGGCCTTGGAAACCAGGCGGGAAAGAAGCCCAAAGCATTTCTCCCTCTCTCTCCCCCTCTTTGTGCGTGTGGTCAATTTCAGCTCTCTTCTGGGCCCCCACCCCAGGGAGAGAGTGGGGCCAATGAGACCCCAGCTTCGGGGAAGGGGAGGGGGGAGAAAGTTTTGCAGCCCCCCCCCCGGACAAGTCTCCCCCCCCTAGTCTAGACTTTCCATCTCGAGCTTTCGTGCGCCTTTATTCAAAGCGAGGCGCTGGAGATGCCCTTTATGATGGTAATTCGTGGGGTGGGGGTCCCTCCCTCCTCACCAGGGTGGGAAGCCGAATTTGAGGAGGGGGGGGCGGCCCGGACAATTGAGCTCCCACATTTCCACGGTCTTGGATCTGACCCAGACAGATTCCTAGACTTAAAGAGTCTGGGGCTCTGGTGGGGAGAGGGGGGGGGAGCATTTGGTTATGGTGGTGGGAAATGCTTTGGCAGGACGTGTTCAATTTTTTAAAGCCCTGCTTACACGCAGCCCCTCTTCCCACTACACCAGACGGTTTCCCATCTACCCACCCCCCTCCACACACGACTATACTTCCCGGTAAAGGGGCAGTCCCAGAACCACGAGGAACAGCCTGGCTTGATTCCGAAGAGCCTTTCTATGCAAGAGGCAGAAGCAAAAGGACCGTTTTTAAAAACACGATCAGCCCAGAAACCGAGAAACTGGGTCTGGCCTGTTGTCCCCACTGAGGTCAGTGCAGGCTTTCGGGCCATGCAGAGTTCTTCCTCAAGGCCGGCGGAAAGGCAGCCGCGCAACCCCGGGGGTCGTTTCTGCACCCCCCCCCCCAGTCTGGACGGGCCTTACAGTCCACAACCCACTTTATTTATTTATTTATTTATTTATTTATTTATTTATTTATTTATTTATTTATTTATTTATTTATTTATTTATTTATTTATGCGACGTCGCTCTGTTCAAAAGCAGCCTCTTTGCAGCCTCTCCCCGAGTCTATTCCTTTGGGTTTACTCTCGAGAAAGCGTCTGTCGGTTTGCAGCCTTGGACAGTGCATCTGATCAGCAGAAGTTGGGGTTTGTGTGTGTGCGTGTTTTGAAATAAGTCTTTACTAGATCCCTCATAGTTTCCAGGATCCTGCCCTCCACCCCGGTCCCCTGTGGATTCCCCCTTTGCAGTCTTTAACACGGTTTCCCAACAGTAGGCCCCGATGAAGCCACCAGGGCTCGCTTCAGAGCAAACGTGTGCGGGGGGGGGGGGCAGCGCACAGAAGCTGGACTAGTGCCATACGTTGCAATAGGACTCCTCTAGAGTAAAGGCGCCGAGCCTTCTGGCAGCCCAGGGGGACCAGTCCTAATTTGCTCCGCGGCCCAAGACAAGTCCTTCCCAGCCAAACGCTTCCTAAGCGGGTGCCAGGACTGTACCAGAAGGCGCTGAAAACTTGGACAGCGCCCCTTATACTTAAGCGATCATCGGGCTTGGCGAGTGATGCCTTGGAAGCTCCTCGGGACCGAGACCTGCTTTCTTCCTCGCTTTCACTGGCTGGCCCCTTGCCCCGTGCTCCTCCAACCCTGCTCCCCCTTTACTCGCAAGGAAGCCTCGCCAACCCCAATGACGCGCTCACAGACGAGAGGGAGGGTCTTCCCAAGTGAAGACTGCGCGTTTGAAGCCATTATCTCCATTTATTAATATCAGTCGTGTTATTAGGGGCCTCTTCATGCGTCGAGCGAGGGGGGGGGTTCTATTTGGACCGATCCCCCCCCCCAAGATCGCGGATCTCCTTAGTTCTTTCTCTCTCTCCCTCCCCCTCCCCACAACCTAGGAGCGCCAAAAGAGGGGGGGGGAGCGCGCGCGTGGAAATGAGCTAAAGGAGGGAGGGGGCTTTTTTCCGCGAAAGGGGTGGGGGGAGAGAGAAACGGGCCGCCTCCTGAATCGACGGCTGCCAGCGACGTCATCCCGCCTTCTCCCGACCAGCCCCGCACAAGAGGCTGGGAAGGCGAAGGGACCGGCTCATTCGCAGGGACGCCCGGCAGGCGACGACAGAGAGCGCGCCTCTCTCTCCTCTCTCTCTCTCTGCAAGGGTAAGAGCGTCCTCCGCTTGCTGCGATCCACAGGGCGGGAAGGGGGGATCTTGGATCTTGGAGGGGATCCCCGCTTCCGATTCGGATCCCCCCTCTTTTTTTTGCACCCACCTACCCATCCAAACCAGGTCTCTTTTTCCCCCCAGTCTCGCGTTTTTCTTGTCCATTTCCTCGCCGGCTCTTCCCTTCGCCTTGGGGAGCGACTCCTGGACGTGGATTTATTTGCTTCGCTCCTTTTTGAAGGACAAAAACGACAGGACGTGTTCAGATCGCCTCTTCCCCCGCCCCCCTCCTGAACACCTGGAAGGAAAAATGGAGAGCATTTGGTCTTGGTGGTGTTTTGATTTTTTGGGGTTAGGGACCTGTTCGAAGGTCTAGAGTGTGACGCCTTAAAAGGTTGGGGGACACGCTCTCCGCGCCTCTTTTTTAGGATCAGGGATCCCAGCCTATGAGAAGCATCTGAGAAGTTTGGACTGAAGGAGAGGGGGTGTCAGATGGGAGGTTTCTGAAAGTTTTTTTTTAATCAGCCCTCCTGTTTTGATCTTCCTCTCCCACCCTGCTTTTTCCCCCCCAAGTGGATTGTGATTCTCGATCAGAAATGTTCCCAGGTGATACTTTTTTTCATCCACTTTTGTGCATCCCGTGGAATCTATGGCGGGTCCGGGATCTCTCTCCTCTTTTCCTTCTCTGAATCAAGCTCACTCCATTTCTCCCCTGTTTTGACCCTACATCCTTTCCCGACTTCCTTTTGACAAGAAAAGAACTCTCTGGACTAGTTTATGAGAAACAGTGTAGAAAAAAATAAGGCAGAAAGGTTTAAGGTTGCGGTGTTCTAGGCGCTTAGGTAAATGTCTGGCGGGGCAACTTGGGCTGGATGCCATTTACTCCTGAGTAAATACGCTTTGAATCCAGCTGCGGGGTTCTTGCGAAAGCAGGAGGCTGCGGCCAAAGCTCTCCCTTCTGATGGTTGAGTGGGATGCAGCCGACAGATTCCCCCACTGAAAGAGCCTCTACTCCTTCAGCGGGCTAGCTGACCTTCAGTGGTCCCGCTCTCTACCTTCACAGAGTAGAGGGGAAATGAAAATAAGGGAGCCCCTTAAGTAGGCCACCCCAAAAGCCTTGGGGCCACAATGTCAGGAATTCATAAAATAAAATTTAAAAAAACAAGAGGCGGGGACAGTAAGAGAATGAAAGTCTCCTTGGTTTATATCAACGTTGTTTTAATGTGTTTTAATGTTTTAATGTCTCAGTTAGTAGATGAATGCCCCTTTTTACTAACTCTGTAATTTATAATGCCAATAAAGGCTTTGGAATTGGTTTACATCCTTCCTCTTCTTGGTATGCGAGAGGCTTGAAAGGGGCTCAGTTTGCAGTTCAAAACACATTTGCTAAACCTCATTCAACCCAACTGGATTTGGGTTTACCTAATTCCATATTTAGTGGAAAGGCGGGCAAATGTATATAAATATATTCTTGGCCATAACTTGTGTGCAAATGTAAGCTGAGCCACACTTTTTTTTTTAATGGCATACCTGTACAAAAACCTGGTCTGGAGTAAATGCTATAGTATGAGTTAGTTGCAAAGCTTTTTTGGGAGGGAGATGTGGTCTGCATGTTCTCTTCCTTTGAACTCCTAAGTATTAAACATAATTATTATTCTCTGGGAAAAGCAAAGGATAAATGGGGTGTCTTACCATTCGGGTGGCTAAGCGGTTACAAATTCTGAGCAATGGCTTTGCCACGGTGGCTTAATTGGATGCGAAGGTTACCTTGTTCAGCGGTCTCTCTCTCCCTGCATTGCTTGGGACTTGCTTGTGAGTAAATATGCAATATCTTAGCCATAGAATTAGTGAGGAAGCTGTTGAGACTGTGGGATTCAAACTGGAAATTGCTTAGCAGAACCAGGGCTGGGATGCAAGGGAAAGGATTGCATTAATTATGAAAAAACAATTACCGCTACCAGCAAGCTGCTCGTGTTTTCTCAGAACCACCTCTATGGTATACCTAAATTGATATGATAAAGGCACTCATACAAGGCCTAGAGACATCTTAAGATGCCATATTTGGGCAATGGCTTTTTTAAAGAGGGGAAAATAAATTCCTTTACAGTATTTGTGTGGTTGCAAAATGCTATAGACAAAATGGTTGTGATCCGCCCCACTGAAATGGATAGGAATTCCACCATGCCAGCTCCATTCTTGCTTTGTTACTTGCAGGTGAAGAGTTGCCGCAAATAGGGTTGCTCATCTTCGTCCATTCCTGACACATCCCTGGACTTGAATAGCCATTAGTTGCCCTCACTGCTGGTCGTCAATTGCCCACATACTGGCCAATTCCTTTAATTAATCAGACAGTTCGGATCATAACCTTTCATGGGCCAAACTCATCAGCAAGGTTGATCCCAGAGAATCTGTAGTAGAAACTGCTAGAACATGGCATGTGCACAAACCGGCGCTTGATGGCCGGAACATGACAGAGGAAGCCCGGGATGATTAGAATGACATAATCCCACCAAAGCAAATTAAATCAGCATAATATATTTTTTTAAAGAACTGAATGCATGGCGTGTTGTATTCACCAATTCCTTGGCCAAAATGGTGGGAGTTGGGAGCAAGTCTAGTGAGCATTAGGGCCGAATCCTGCCTTCGTGCTTTTATTTGCATCTCCCAGAGTAAAAGGACTAGAATCTTTTTTTAAAAAAAATAATGAAATGAAATATGGAAGTCTGAAACGCTGGGAAAAGAGCCTAAAATCTCTTCAAGGACGTCAGGCCCCAAATTGCATAGGCCTGCCCCCCTCCCCCGCTGCTCCCTCCACATAATTATTATTGGTTTGATTTGTGTGTGTTACAGCATGACTCTAGGCAGACTGGTGCCCTTCTTAGTCCATTTGAGAGCAGAAAGGCTGTGATTCTGAGACTCATGACTAAAAATGGGAGCAGTATCTGGGTAGGCCTCTCTAGGATTGCGCCCAGGATAAAATGGAGGACTTCCACTTGACAGACCTCCAGCACCCCTAGAAACCAGCCAGAAGATTGACTAATGTTGTCCTGCTATTCGGGGGTTGTTGTGGTTTGCAGAGGCAAAGGGTGTGGCTTTCTTTGCACCTCAGGGGTGGGGAAGCCACTAGACAAAGGCTGAAGAGTTGCATGGGAACCCCTCTGAATTGCATGCATGCCTGCAGTTGACCCCCAGGCCCCTCCCTCTATAAGAAGCCCCTCCTTTGCAGAATTTAAGGCCTGGCAGTGGTGTGCGAAAGCTTCAGTTAGTGGCAGCAGTGGGTATCTACACCAGTCCTTGAGTCCAGCTTGGGAGATGAACAGCCACCAATGTACATCAGGAACTGGGCCGGCCGGCCGGTCCAGCGTGGGTGCATTACATAAAATATTGTGAGTGTTTGCCGAAGGAAAATGGGATCTTTGCAGATATATGAAGTCGTGGTCCACAACGGTGTGTGGATTCTGTTAAATTTGTTGCATATCCTGCCTGAAGAGACAGAGTTTACTGAAAGCAGGAAGGATTTAATTATGGGGACATTCCAAGCAGAATTAGCAAACAATTTTTTAAAAAGGTATTTCAGCTTCCTCAGTTCTGAATACCGATTGATTTGAAAATAGATGTTATGTTTTAATTGAAAGCCGGGCTTTAGTTTTTTCCGTGCCTTACAATATTTGTTCAAAGCACTAATGAGGTTTTTGCATGTGTCTACTTTGCTAGTACCCTGTTTCCCCGAAAATAAGACAGTGTCTTATATTAATTGTTGCTCCCCAAGATGTCTTGGGGAGTCTTATTTTCAGGGGATGTCTTATTTTTCCACTCCACAGCTGCATGCTCTGGTGTTCTGTTCGACGGGCATGCTTCCAAACAAAAAATTTGGTACATTTTACTTTCGGGGGATGCTTTATTTTTAGCACTTCAGCAAAACATTTACTAAGTCTTATTTTCAGGGGATGTCTTATTTTCGGGGAAACAGGGGATGTCTAGTTTTTTTAAAACTACCTTTGCCTTTAACGCTGTATTAGCTTGATCTATAACTTTACTGATAGATACCCATGGAAGAGAATTTCACAGTTGAGAGGTATGCCCTGATGGCATTATTAAGTTTTCATTAAATACTTTTTTACTCTGCCCTGCCTCCATTTTAGCCTCAGGACCACACTGTGATGTCCTTTAAGCTGAGAGAGCAACTGGTCCACAAACCAGTTAATTTTCTGGCTAGAGGAGAATTTAATTTTAGATCTCTATAGTCCTAGTCTAGCCTTTCAGCTACTACAATTCCACTGGCATAACTGAGCTGACCGTAATAGTTGGTACTAGTATGGGACCGAGGCCTATTTATGTTAGCAAAGTGTATGAAGTCCACAACTGTATTTTGAAATTCAATTTAAGAGATTGCATTATTTGGGATGGGGAGGGTCGGAGAAACAAAAGCCGACTGGATTTTGCATGGATTGAGCAGTCCATCATAGAATCGAATAGAATAGAATAGAATAGAATAGAATAGAATAGAATCTTTATTGGCCAAGTGTGACTGGACACACAAGGAATTTGTCTCCGGTGCATATGCTCTCAGTGTACATAAAAGAAAATACATTTGTCAAGAATCATAAGGTACAGCACTTAATGATTGTCATATAGGTCTAGTAAGCAATCAGGAAACAATCAATAGTAATAAAAACATAAAATGTAAAATCATAAAATAAAATGAAATGTCAGCACAGGCTATAGTCATACAGTCATAATTGGGAGGAGATGGGTAATAGGAATGATGAAAAAAGTAGTGCAGTAATTATATAATAAATATATAATAAATAGTTTGACATTATCGAGGGAATTATTTGTTTAACAGAGTGATGGCATTCGGGAAAAAACTGTTCTTATGTCTAGTTGTCTTGGTGTGCAGTGCTCTGTAGCGACGTTTAGAGGGTAAGAGTTGAAACAGTTTATGTCCAGGATGCGAGGGGTCAGTAAATATTTTCACAGCCCTTTTTTTGACCCGTGCAGTATACAGGTCCTCAATGGAAGGCAGGTTAGCAGCAATTGTTTTTTCTGCAGTTCTGATTATTCTCTGAAGTCTGTGTCGATCTTGTTGGGTTGCAGAACCAAACCACACAGTTATAGAGGTGCAGATGACAGACTCAATGATTCCTCTGTAGAACTGTATCAGCAGCTCCTTGGGCATCTGTGGCTGGCATCTTCATCGGCCCCTGGGTTAAGTTTGCAAGTGTGTGAAGCGCTGTGTGTGGCACAGCGCTGCGTGTGGCAGGGGAAAATATATGAAACATGACTGAATTAGCTTTATATATGGGAATATACATGCATACATAAGACCATTCATATCCCCCAGGAAGATGGTGTCCTCTGTTAACCCAGCAGAGATGAATTCCAGCCAGTTGAAGAATGTATTGTCGAAGGCTTTCTCAGCCGGAATCACTAGGGGGTTGTGGGTTTTCCGGGTTGTTCGGCCGTGTTCCAGTAGCATTTTCTCCTGATGTTTCGCCTGCATCTGTGGCTGGCATCTTCGGGTCTTCTGAAGATGCCAGCCACAGATGCAGGCGAAACATCAGAAGAAAATGCTACTGGAACACGGCCGAACAACCTGGAAAACCCACAGCACCCCAGTTGAAGAATGTTTCCCTTGCTTAACCACCTACCTTTTAAAACCGATTGGGTTTAATTGAAATGCGTGTGTGCATATTACCGAAACATCGGTCTTTACAATAGATAGGAAGAACCTGATTTTTCAGAAGCCAAGGCCACGACTTGGGGTCAGAGGGTGGAGGGAACCAGGCTTAACACTGCCTTTAATGATTCTCAGTTATGCCGCAGAAGAACCACGACAACTGAAAAAGGCTCCACCAGTTGGAATGTTCTGGTTAAATTGAAACCCCGTCAATGAATCAGTTCGAGGGGCAGTTGGTTGCACTTTGGGTGCAGACCTAACAGGGTGAGGGGCAATTGGGGTGATTCCCTGGTGGAAAGAAAGCCCCTGGGCCTGGGGCAGAACCTCTCCCTCTGGACAGGGCAGTTCAGTCCCTCAACATTTAAACAAGCGCCATGAATCGAATGCAGGTTTACTGTTAACCCAGCTTATGGGTATTTTTGGAAGAGTAGCCATGTCGATGGGCAGTAGAAGAGCTAGATTCGAGTCCCCCAGTGCCTCAGGCCCCTTCTGCACACGCAAAATAATGCATTTTCAAACCACTTTCACAACTGTTTGCAAGTGGATTTTGCTATTCCACCCAGCTTCAAAGAGCACTGAAAACAGTTTGAAAGTGCATTATTCTACATGTGTGGAATGAGCTTCAGAGAGCAGGGAGATACAGGGGACGGGGGCTTTCAAGAGTCAACCGTCCTTTTGTCAGGGTTGGTGGAGCAAATTATTCCAGAGAATGGGGGGTTTGTGAGCCGTGAGTAGTACAGTATCTGTTTTGCATGCTGAAGGTCTCCGGTCCAAGCCATGGTACTTCCAGGTAAAAAATATCTGATGTTTGAGACCTCCATCTGAGACCTTGAAGACTAACAGATGGTGGACCCAATGGTTTCATCCATAAGCAGCCTTTGTTGTAGAAGGGCCACTGTTCATGCAGAAGGCCTGCAGCCATCTCCACTTAAAGGGTCTCAAGTCGTATGGATGGGGAAGGGTCTTTCTCTGTTTCAGACTCTTGTGAGCTAATTGGAAGTACAGGGGAATTGGCTGTGCTGGCAGGGGCTGATGGGAATTGTAGTCCATGAACATCTGGAGTGCCGCAGGTTGCAGACCCCTGAGCTAGAAGGACTGGTGGGTCTGAGTTGAAGTCTCAGAATCTTGCATAGATTTGTGCTGATCTCCTGGCCAAAACACTTGAACGGCAACCTGTCTTTTTAGTTTGTGATTTTGCTTTATTTATACCCCAGTTTTGACCCCAGTGGAAACCCTAAGAGGCGTACATCTTCCTCCTCCTCTCTTCCATGTTCTCCTTTGAGGTAGGTTAGGTAGAGAGTGTGGTGACGGGGCCAGTGAGCTTCCACGGCACAAGAAGAGATTCAAACCTGTTTCCCCCAGGTCGTATCCAACATTTTTGTTACTATACCACACTGGCTCTCTGTATGTATGTAAATGTAGACATTTAGCAGAGAAATTTTGCTGCCATGTTATTGGCATGGATCAAAACGTGATCATGGTGCGGGGGAGAGAGGATCCCCTGTTTAATTTCCTTGTCTCTCGGCAGCTGCTAGAGGTACTGAGTCCAAGCCTGTAAGAACCAAAACCAGGCATTTCCTGTGCAAGGCACTGGGATTGAAGAGGAGTGTGGAAAGGGCCGAGCTGATTTAGGAGTAAGCCATCAGTGATAAATTAGCTGAGCAAAAATTCTCCCGCCGAATGCCTTTCTCCGACGAAGCCTCTGCTAGAATCCCAGCGGCACTGTTTTAAGCACAGCACGGCCGCAGATGTAGGACTCGGGGAAGTCCTGCAGCCCTATGGCTTCCTGTCCGGATTGCAAAGGGGCTTACTCCACCATTGCCTGGAGGGAGGCTCGAAGGATCCTGGTTCTTTAACCAGAAAA
Source organism: Sphaerodactylus townsendi (assembly GCF_021028975.2). Lineage (NCBI taxonomy): Eukaryota > Metazoa > Chordata > Lepidosauria > Squamata > Sphaerodactylidae > Sphaerodactylus > Sphaerodactylus townsendi. The sequence continues at coordinate 21,805,625 of NC_059425.1, read as the reverse complement.
GGGGATTATGATATTAGGCCAGATATTAGGCGCATCACACTGCACGCGCTTCTTCTGTTGTGTTCGTTGAGGTTCCACTGCGGCAGAACCAGGCTCGGCCGCTCTGAGTCTCCATCACCTTTTTTATTAGGCTGCCTTGGATAAGCAGCCATCGCCTAAAGCCTGACTTCCTTCCACCGGCAAAACTGGGTCTAAAAATAGAGGCCTTCCTGTCCTATCTGCTCACCTGTGTCTTTCCTTTGACGATTTGGCTGTACAAATACAAAGATTTAATATTTTGTTCCTCTTGCATAGGCCAGGCCTCTCTGGATTTGATTCCCTTGGTGTGATAGAAGTTGGGTGAGGGGAGAGCGGTTCAAAAAATGTATCCGATGGCTTTCAGACGTTGTTCCAGCTCTTTCACCCAGACTCAAAATCTCTCATACTGAGACAATCGGGAAAATGGCACTTCTCATTTGTTGAGCTTTCAGGCGTTCCCAACCATACTTGCTGATACCGTGTCTCCCCAAAAATAAGATAGTGTCTTATATTAATTTCTGCTCCCAAAGATGTGCTATGTCTTATTTTCAGGGGATGTCTTATTTTTCTGTGTTCTGTTCGTCGGGCATGCTTCCAAACAAAAACTTTGCTCCGTCTTATTTTCAGGGGATGTCTTATATTCAGGGAAAGAGGGTAGGAGCGATTTTGCTGGCTTGTAGACCGAGCTTTTGCTCAGTTCTCGCCTCTCCAGGATTGGGGACCTTACATTTGACAGGTGGACTAGAAAGGTTGTGACACAGACTCACAGAGTTTGAGAAAATCTAGGATCAGCAAGGGCAGGTGAGCCGTGAGCTCCTAGAAGCAGCATCCCTTAGCGGGGGGAAATCTTTTATACTTCTGCCCAGCAATTTATAATTCTCAGGCCGCTTCCACACATGCAGAATAATGCACTTTCAATCCACTTTCACAATTGGTTGTAAGTGGGTTTTGCTATTCCGCACAGTAAAATCCAGCTCCAGAGTGCATTGAAAGTGGATTGAAAGTGCATTATTCTGTATGTGTGGAAGGGGCCTGGGTGAGACATGTAGCTGCCTTGGGCTGAATCAGACCTTTCTTCCATTGAGATTGGTATTGTCTACTCTGTTTGGCAGCCTCTGTTCGGGATCCCAGCCAGAGGTTTCTCACATCACCTTTGTTTGTTTGCTTATTTATTAAACTTTTATGCTGCCCTTAACAGAAGATGTCAAGGATTGAACCTGGGAAAATCTGCTAGCCAAGCCGATGCTGTACCACTGCAGGGCACCTCCCTTTTAAAGACAGAAGATATCTTAGGGGAGTTCCTGACTCCGTGTCAGGCTACCTGCTTTGCATGCATGAAGGTCTAGGGTTCAATCCCTGATTTCTCCAGTCAGAAGCTACCTCCTTCCTCCCTGGTCCATTTTCTGTTCTGGGATGTTAAGAAGTAGCCACCAGTCAGAGAAGACGCTACTGGGCTTGCTCTGCAGGAGGCAGCTTTGTATATCTGGCTAGACGTGCAGAAAAGTGTACGTGTTGATATGAGACAGGAAGAGCGCTTGGACTCTCTGGGAATTTGCTCAGGAACCTTTTGCTGATTGGTGGGCTGCTGCATTTCCTCTCTAAAGGCGGGCACAGACTGAGGAATCAACATACGAAGTCCTGCATGCAGGCGCAGAGAACCTGGATTGAAGACAGACACCTGAACAGTCAGTGTTGGTCCTCCGGTTCTTTCTCAGATTTCTTAGGATGGGAATGTGGGAATATTTTTTTTAACCTGCCGCCAGGCTTAGACATCTAATGAATTAACCATCTCTTGATTAATTTGGTCCATCAGACGTCCCTGATTAATCCGGCAGCAGATTTATTTTTAATCATTTTTTAAAAAAATATTTACAAGTGCCTGTCTGACAGATGCCATCGAAGTGAGTCAGGAGTAGGTTAGGGGAAAGGGAAATGACACTGGAATAACGCATCTTAGCACTCCTGGCCAGATTCTTTCACCTAAGAATACGTAATGACTATTTTGCTGTTTAGTGTATGTCTTTCTACCCGTGGGGACCAGGGGTGTACAGTCCAGGGAGACATATGGGGTCAAATGTCCCCCAGGCTGCAGCCATTTAGTCACATGGAGGGTGGAAAATTGCCCCCTTTACTCCTCCTCCTGGTGCAAAAAAATGTTGTTTGGTCATGGTGGGGGAGGGCGGCTGCCCATACCCCTCCCCCTTAGATATGGGCCTGGAGGGAAACAATCAGTTTACACCATTCTCCCCTTTTCCATTTTATCTTCCCAAACAACAACCCTGTGAGGTGGGAGTGTGTGACTGGCTTACAATCACACACTGTTCACGGTAGTGTGGGGCTCTCCCCCGTCGAGTAGACCTCAGAGTGGTGAACGCCAGAGCATATACAATTAAAATTATACAAATAAACTGTAAATACTTAATGTATTTTCGAAGGCTTTCATGGCCGGATTCAACTGGTTGTGGTGGGTTTTCCGGGCTGTGTGGCCGTGGTCGGGTAGATCTTGTTCCTAACGTTTCACCTGCATCTGTAGCTGGCATCTTCAGAGGTGTATCACAAAAAGAAGTCTGTTATACGTTGTGGCCAGTGAGAAGGGAATGTTGAGTGGGGTATATATTGTCCATGTTCCAGAGTGGGGAACCAATCAGTAAGTGATTGGGTGGAACTCGCTATGGAAAGGTGTGTGGTTGACTGCATTGTAATGCGGGCGGGGTTTTTCAGTCCAGGGAGTGATTCACATTTGCAGTCTTAGTGAACACAAACCCTGTGTCTGGGGGGAGTCCACTGTCCATGAACCCAGCATACCTTTGGCCTTTGATTCTGGTGTTTTTAATTACTGGTAGCCAGGTTTTGTGAATTCTCAGCCTCTTCCTTCTTGTTGAAGTTTTCTCGTTGTTTGTGGATTTCAATGTCCTCCCTGTATATTCTTATATAGTAACATTCCGAGTTGTCCAGAATTTCAGTGTTTCGCAGCGTTCATACTCGTATTAAGGAGCACAAAAGACACTGTTGGCTTAACCATCCTGAAAAATCTGCAGTAGCAGAACATGCTCTAAACAAAACTGGACATATTTTATTTGAAAACACTGAAATTCTGGACAACTCGGAAGGTTACTATGTCAGACTGCACAGGGAGGTGGTCCTCAACCCTGGGCCTGGTGGAGCAACTCCGTTTTACAGGCCCACAGAACAAAACCTGGAGACTCTGTATCCTAGTCAAATGCTTGAAAATACTACATCTCACTGGTCCTCAATCCAGGGACCACTGAACTCTGTGGTTCTGCTACCCTGTTTCCCCGAATATAAGACATCCCCTAAAAATAAGACATAGTAGAGGTTTTGCTGAAGTGTGAAATATAAGGCATCCCCCGAAAGTAAGACGTAGCAAAGTTTTTGTTTGGAAGCATGCCCGACGAACAGAACACAGAAAAATAAGACATCCCCTGAAAATAAGACATAGCACATCTTTGGGAGCAAAAATTAATATAAGACACTGTCTTATATTCGGGGAAACACGGTAGTAGGCCTGAGCTCACCCTTGGCCCCACCCCACAAAATGGCAGCCGTACAGGAGACAATTGTTCGCCTGGCCTTGATTACCAGGGCAGGGCCTGAGGTGAGTGGCCCCGAGGTGCTGCTGGAGTTGCTGCACCTTGGTCAGCCAGGCAAGTGACCCCTACGAGTTCAAGAAGACATTTCCCCATCTCTCAGCCACAGAAGAGAGCGGCTGTTGTGAGATGGTCCCTGCCATGTCAGCCGCCATGCGAAAACAAAGATCCCCTTCCCAGAATTACCGCTCTGTGCATCGGCTTAATCAAGCCAACCCCTCCCTCCCTATAAATTACAAAATGGATCTCAATCCTCCACACCTCCTGAAGGCGCTCAGCCCCCTTCAGGCCATTTTGGAGGACAGTCCAGAGTCTTCTTTGAAATAAATTACAGTTTTAGCAAGCCTTTATTGGCATAGGCAACAGTACAACAATAATAAAAAAACAGATTAAAAAGCATATACAATACAGGAAATAAATGTTAGGTCGAAGGAAATCTACTGGCGTTTAGTAATTTCCAGGAGAAAGTCTGCCACTATCATACAGAGAGAAGGATCAGGGTTGTCCAACAAGTAGTGTAATCTAATTAAATCAGGGAGATGGGGTAAATGTAAAGGAGTAAGAATCACATACTTGGATCTGATTTCCTTGAATCTGAGACAGTGTAGTAATTGGTGGGCCAGAGATTCAACTGAGCCATCGTTACATGGGCACAATCTTTTAGCCTTTTCTTGCTTATTAAATCTGCCATGTAACAAGGCAGAAGGCATAACATTAAACCTGGCGAGCATTATGGCTCTCCTTTGAACAGGGTTTATTAAGCAATACAGGTAGTGTGCCAAGTGTCCCCGTTCAAATGGGAGAGAAAAATACAGAGTTTTCTTGGCTGTGGTGATTAGGGGATAAACTACAGTTTCGTTTCCCCCCTTTTGAATACCTGGGAAATCCTTCTGAGGATACAGCAATTCTGACCTTGGCTGCACCGTGGGTCACCTTTGCAGCCTTTGCAATAAGCCCTTGACATTGGCTATTAAAAGGAACCAGATGGGGACCCATGAGGAATGGAGTGCAGAGGGGAGAGAAAGGCCAGGGAACGCCTCACCTCGAAACCAAAGAAGGGCTTGAGCAAGAGGATCCCCGCCCTCTCCAAACCGATTCTCTGCTGCTTTGGACATTTGGAGGACAATATGGAGGCCGCGTCCTTACCAGCTACGTTTGCAAAGGAATGGTCTCTTTAATTTTCAGATGGTTTTTTTTTTTTACTTGCATAAAAGTCCCCCTGAATATTTAGAAAACCCTGATTTCTTTTCTGTTGGGAAAGACATGCACTCAGTTGTGATCTTCGGCATTTTGAGGAAGAAATTGGGGTCCTGGGAAATGTCACAGGGGAAGATAAACTGTAGGCTTTCATGGCCGGAATCACTAGGGTGTCGTGGTTGTATGGCCATGTTCCAGTATCATTTTCTCCTGATGTTTTGCCTGCAGGTGAAAATGCTACCGGAACACAGCCATACAACCCAGAAAGATGACATAATCAATCTGTGTAGACTCATTTTGGCAGAGTTTCGGAAACAAAATAGATCTCTGCCCCAAGGAGCTTGCACTGGGCATTGGAAGCCCAAAGAGAAAGAGGAGAACTTTATTTAGATATTTGTGTCATTCTATTGTGGTTTTTTATTGTTTTTTTAACCTTTGTAAGCTGCCCAGATATGCTAGTATAAGCCAGGGTATAAATATTACAAATTTTTAAAAAAACTCTTTTCTCCCTAGCTGGGACCTAAAGCCGCGCACAGCATTGTTGTTCCCTCCTCTGTTCTACCCACACAACAACCCTGTAAGGTAGGTTAGACTGAGAATGTGTGGAGTGAACTTCTATGTCAGAATGGGGATTTGAATCTGGATCTCATAGATTCTAGTCAGACACTGGAGTCACTAGGTTTGAGCAGTATTTCTATGGACAATTATGATAAATCCTACATCCCCCAAGAAATTACTTTTCTTTTCAAATAAATTTCCCCCTGGTTTCATTAGACCTCCCAATGCCTAAGGCCCTTTCCGCACACGCAGAATAATGTATTTTCAAACCACTTTCACAACTGTTTGCAAGTGGATTTTGCAATTCCACACAGTTTCAAAGAACATTGAAAGCAGTTTGAAAGTGCATTATTCTGCATGTGCGGAAGGAGCCTAAGCTTTGTGGTGTCTGGGACCACTTGACTTAGTACATTTACTCACATGTATATCACATGGAGTTCAAAGGGCCTTCTGACCCAGAAAGTGTGCCAAGTAGGAGCTGGAAGGGCTGCAGTTCTAGGCACACTCATTTGGGGAAATGAGCCCCATGGACCTCAATGAGACATTCCCCAGTAAATATTCCTAGGTTGGGTCATCACGTTTACCATCAGCATTTATGTTTTTAAAAGCATCCAAAACTGAACCATTTCCAAAACTCCCAGCTGGTCTCAGAAATGGCACTCTCGTCATCATCCTGAATAATGATATTTTAAATGCCTTGTTTATTTTTTTTTTATTGTGCGATTAGAGTAGACATTGCAAACCCATCTGACTGTCAAGTTGTGGATCCGCAGCTGGGGAAATGCCGCTTCAACTCTGGATGAAGTCCAAATATCCCACTTTGCAGAGCTTTCCCCCACTCCTAACTACACAGGCAGTGGCTTGGAGGCCTGTGAATCCCCTGTGAATTATGTCTTTAAAGCTTCTTTTACTCATGCCAGTTAAATCGAAGACCACTTGGGATCAGAGCACTGACTCCCACCCTTTGGGAAGCCATCTTGGGCATGTAGATCCGGAGCCGGTGAATGAAGGGAAGTTGACTTTCATTTCATTTCATTTGCTCAGGTTGTAAAGGTTTTGTAAGGACATTTGCCTTGAGCTTTGTGAGGTAGTGGTGAAGAATGTCGGACTAGGAGCTGGGAGACCTGGTTCTGGGTCCAAATCCCCGCTCATGTGATGGACACTGGCTGGGTGACCTTGGGCCAATCACACGCTCTTGGCCTGACAGACCTCACAGGGTTGTTGTGAGCATGAAATGGAGGAGAGGAGAATGATGTCAGCCACTTGGCTTCCCCACTGGGGAGAAAGACAGGGTACAAATGAATTAAATAAATGAATCTTGTTCATAGTACCCAAGTAGGGCCCTTTCTACATCTATGGACTTGTGTGTGATTGAGACTTACATCCCAGCAAATTCAGTGGGAGTCTCTCCCAACCTTGAGAGCAGACATTCTCCACAGGTGTCAAACTCTGGCCCTCCAGATGTTCATGGACTACAATTCCCATCAGCCTCTCTCAGTATGGGCATTGGCCATGCTGGCAAGGGCTGATGGAAATAGTAGTCCATGAACATCTTGGGAGCAAGCAGAGATCCAATTGCACAGCCAGGGGCTCAGTCCTGTTTACCTCCCTTTGGACTTGCCAGATCACCCTTTCGGAGACTTTGAATGGATTTGCCCAGGCCCACGATATGGATATGCCTGGGCCCAATCTTCTTCCACCTGTTTACTTGGAAGGAAAGTTCCCCCAAGCCTATAAAGGGCATTGCTCAAAAGTCAATCCCTTTGCTATCAACGGCATTTGCTTCCAATTAACTGACTTCAAGGATTGTAGTCTTGGAAACCAACCCCTTTCTTATTTTGTGGATTTGACCAAGTACAATTCTCTAAAGTCCTCTTGCAGTGATAGTTTTGGGAACGTGGTGGTGGTTTTTTTTCTAAAGACCGATTTAGGGTTTTAGTGGTACATTGCACTTCGCCTTTAGTTCTCGAATGCTGATTTGGAAATTATTATTTCCTAATAGAGGATTATTTCCAAATATTTCCTAATAATTGTATATGATTATTTCCTAATATTTTCCTAATAAAATAAAAGTGTATCTTCAGACATATCTGTAATGCAGTCTTAATCCAGAAATTTTAGGGGAGGGGAGGTAAAGTGTGTGTGAGAGAGACCTACATAGAACCCATATTTAGAAATACAATGATAATGCAGTTAAATAATTGCTAACATAAAATAAAATGGAATTGAATGCTATTTGAAAATGAGTATGCAGCCTTCTCCCTGCCTTTGAATTCATTGGAAGGTCTGGAAGGCAGGATTACTTTTAATTCTTGTTAGTCTCTTAGGTAGAATTCTGCCTCCACGCTTTCTCTTTTATCTCCGCAAATAAAAGGGACTAGAGATATTCAGGGAAAGCACAAGAAAAGACCACATTTTTCCAGAGACTCTCTGCTGCGACCTGAATCTTTCTGAAACCTACTGGTAAAAGGACTCTGACTTGGATAGGGCAGGCTAGCCTGATCTCGGAAGCTAGGCGAAGTGAGCACAAGTTAGTATTTGAACTAGCGAGGAAGTCCAGAGTCACTAGGCAGAGATAGACAGTGAGTGAGTGGCAAACTGCTCTCTTGCCTTAAAAACTATACGGGGTGGGCATGGAAAAGGAAAAAAAACAAGCATTGGATGAATATTGTGTTAAAAATCAGGACAAAGGTGATACGGCATCCTCCCACTGATGGGTAAGACTGTGAGCTTTCTACCGCTGTAACTAGATGATGTTTAGGGGAAAGAGAAAACTATGCTTGTGTGGCAGGAAAGGATGGATAAATAGATCATGCTTACTCACGAGCAAACCCCATTATGTGCCACGGGGCTTGCTGCCAGCAAAATGTGCAGCCTTAACTAGAACCTCCAAAGTCCAAAGTGGCATGCAATGCCAAATATTGTGGGCGGCCAGCCAGCTCTGTCCCCATTTCCTCGCTGCCTTGCCGGGAAGTCTTTGGGGGCATTTGGAAGGAAGACACCAAACTACATGGAGCTTTGGGTTTCATAGAATCATAACGTGGGAAGAGACCCCAGGGGCTATCACGTCCAACCCCCTGCAATGCAGGAACACACAATCAACGCACTCCGGTTTAAGCAGACCCTCCCAGTTCAGGGGCAGTGTATCTCTGCTCTGAGAGCAATATAACCAGGGAGGACTTCAGGTTCTGTTTTTTTGGGGGGTGGGGGGATCTAGCTGTCCGCTGTTGAAAACAGGATGACGAGGCTGGATGGTGCTTTGATTTGATCCCACCCAGCAGGGCTTGTGTTTTGAGCAAAGGGAAACTAAAGCTGGCTGGCTGGAGGAGAGAGCACAGCTGAAGGGCAGATCTAGAGGGAAGTGAGCGCCCAACTCCCCTCTTTATACCACGCCTGGCCCAGGCCAGCTTATGGTGGATCGTGCCCATAAATGGGCCTGGGAACAAACGCCTCTCATCTCTCTCTTTCTCTGTCTTTTCTTTTACAGAATCCACCTGGTGGTGTCACAGGAATCAGGTACTGTGCCTTTTATTTTCTCCAGGGATCCAATGCTGCTGGGGCAAATGCATCTGCTTCAGGGGGGAGGGTGACCCAGCCTGGTGCTGGGGGAGAAAATGGGAAGGAATGAGAAAATTGGGACCCGGTAGGTCCGCTTCCACCCATTCCAGCTTCTTAGAAATCAAGGCAGGGATGGTTAGGGTAAACCTTAAAGTGTAATGGCTGGTTTTTACTATTATTATTTTTAAGAACTGCTCCGGTGGGGGGGGGGGGGCGCTTCTCCTGATCAGTTACATAATTTGGGTTTTGAACTATCACATGGCGCGTTTATTCCCAGAAGGAGCCAGGTCTGTTTGTTGCCAATAAACTGAGGTCGTGGAAGGAGGGGGAATGACGCCCTTTTTATTATGGAGGAAGCTTTCCAAGTCTAAAGCTCACTCCACATCCCAGGAGCTGAGTTCTAATCCAGGGTAGTTGTGCTAAAATGAAATGTTAGTCTTGAAGATACCAGGAAGGCCCTTCCTGATGATGCAAAACTACCAATAGGGAGCAATGAACATTCAAACCCACACACCAGCTGACTTTCTGCCTGTCACTGTTTGGGTGGGGGTGCGGGGGAATCTAGTGTCATCTTAAAGACTTAACTGCATTTTATTCAAGCATAGTCCACGTAATGATGCAAACATGTTGTTTTTTTAATGTCCCCCTGCACGTAATGTCTGCCGAAAAAAATCCATTTTTTGCATCTGAGGAAATGGAGGGAGGGTCTTAGTCAAGGAGAGCTATTTGAGGAAAAGAATTTTCTTGGTCTGTAAGGAGCCTCTTGGCGGTTTTTCATTGCAGATCCATTAAATCTCCTATTCTCAGCATTGGAAGCTGCCAGATCCAGAGGCAGAATAAGATTTAAGGGGGGGGGGGGCGACCCCAATCTAACCCAGTAGTCACGTGCACATTTAAGAATCAAACCCACTCCACTGGATTTCGGAGCAGCTTACCAGCAATCTTAAAGCAGGTCTGCTCAGAATCCTATTCCAGGTCTATTCAGTGGAATATGTCTGGAAACTGCATGCTTAGTTAGGTTAAGAGTGTGGTTTTTCCCAGTTCAACTCTTGCGTAACACTCCCTTGATGAAATCTCTTGATGGTGAGGGGGGGTGTTATTGATTCTTGAACTGACTCCCAAAACAGCAGGGGCACTCTGTTTCTGTTTGCTCGGCCCCTTCCGCATATGCAGAATAATGCACTTTCAATCCACTTTCACAATTGTTTGCAAGTGGATTTCGCTATTCCGCACCGTAAAATCCAGCTGCAGAGTGCATTGAAATTGGATTGAAAGTGCATTATTGTTAATGTGTGGAAGGGGCCTCAGTCCTAATCCTAGGAATATTTACTCCGAATTAAGCTTCCGATGGGGCCCAATGGTTCCCCCTCCTTTCCCTGTTAGGCGCCTAAATGGAGCTGTTAACCTGAAATGGCTTCTATTCCTGATCAGGCGGGCTTTCATGCCGTCAAGGTGGTTCGGTTCGGTTTAATTGCATTTCCGCATTAGCCGGAGGCCAGGCCAATTCCTTCTGAAATGAACTAAATGGGCGAGATCCGTATCTTACGCATTATCGCGAGGGACAAAAGGAGTAGATTAACGAGAATAAGGTGTCATTACGACACTTAAGATAACCGTGCCCGACAAAAGGATTTAGAATCGGAGTGTAAATAGCTTTTAAATCCAAGGACTTCGAGTTAATGACGTGTTGGACAGAGCTGGTTATTCATATCGGGTTTCATGCGGGTTTTTTTTGGGGGGGGGACTCTTTTCCTTTAAACGTGTTTGCAAACAGTCATTCTCCCTGGTTGAGTCGATGGGGGGGGGGTCGTGATGCGAATAAAGGCAATGGAATGAAATGAAGGGATGGGGTTCGGTTCAGTCAGAAGGAAATCGTATTGAATTCGATTGCTGGCAACTGCGCATGTAGACGCGTCCCCCCTTCCAGCAGACTCCCAAGGCCCCTTTGGCACATGCAGAATGATGCACTTTCAATCCAGTTTCAACAGCCTTTTTGAAGCTGTATTTTCCTTTGCAGAATAGCAAAATCCACTTGCAAACAATTGCGAAAGTGGATCGAGTGTGCATTATTCTGCCTGTGCGGAAGGGGCCTGAGGTTAACTCGGAAACAAATCCCATTGGATTCGACAAATGTCCTTCCTCGAATTTTAAGTGACCTTTCAGCAGACGTGGCTGGAAATGTTCGGGTTCTGTTTATTATTGATTGATTGATTGATTGATTGATTGATTGATTGATTGATTGATTGAGTTTTGTATACCGCCCTACCCCCGGAGGGCTCTGGGCGGTGCACAACATAACTTTACAACACATACCGCTAAAACCCATTAAATTAAAACACAGCGGCCAATATAATAAAGCAGCATCCAGCAATAAAACCCTAATTTAAAACCCTCCCAAAGAGGCGGGGGGGGGAGAAAGGTGGGTCCCCGAGCACAGGAGAATAAAGGGGGCTTTCTTCCCCAGCCACATAACCCCCGATTGCGACTGGAAATTATAGGGAAAGCTTGCAAGGAGGAGGGCGAGGCATGTCAATTTCAGAGGCCCCAGTTGCCCAGCGCTTTGTCAATTTCATCTAGGCGCTTGGAGGGGTGGGGGGAAGGAGTCCTGTCCCTTTAGAACCTGCTGTTTAAAAGAAAGCGGCTATTTACCTCCATCCAGTGAAAAGCTGGGGGGGGGGGGGCTCCTTCTACTTTTAAAGTCTCCATTAAAGACATAGGGCATTTTCCCTCCAAGACTGCTGCTGGCAGCACCTGTTTCATCTTCGGGAGGCTTCCTCTGCATCCGCCGTTTGAGATACTGGTCCGTCCTGCCCTCGATCACGTTTATTTTATGCTGTTTGTTCATTAAAATAGTTCTATCCCGTCTTTCCTCGCGCGGTTCAAGGCGGCTTACAAATTCAATTAAAATCACAATTTAAAACATACAAAACTCCCCTCTCCGCAGAATGGCGATCTCGTTTGGTTTCTGCTCTCCTTCACCCCTTTCCAAGTATTTTGATAACAGGGGTGCTGGGTGGTTTCCGGTCTGTCTGGCGGTGTTCTAGCAGCATTCTCTCCTGACGTTTCGCCTGCCTCTGTGGCTGGCATCTTCACGGGATCTGATCTGTGGCTGGCATCTTCAGAGAATGCTGCTAGAACACGGCCATGCAGCCCGGAAACCACCCAGCACCCCAGTAATTCCGGCCCTGAAAGCCTTCGACAATACATATTTTGATAGCAGCTCTTCCAGTAGACGCCCTTTCTGCGTAGTGTTCTGGAATGTGAATGGGGGTGCCAGGATATAAGCTTCAGGGAGTCAATGCTTACCATCTAAGGGACCCAGCTAGCCCAGAAAGGGAGGTTTGAGGGAGGTTTATCCCACCTTATCAGATCCCAGCTATCCCACGAAGGGAGGCTTCTATCTTGGAAATCTCGCTGACTTTTTAAGGTGGAACTCGCATCTTGGTCTGCTGCTGCGGGCCAGCTCTGCTAAGTACCCCTTGAAAGCCTCCGAACGCGGGATGCGGTTATCCTTTCACAAATTTGGCAAGGCACATCCCATTTCTTGGAAGGGTGCATTTCTTGAAAGCTCTTCTCGTTTCTGCTTTGGACGGGGACGTCTGCAGAACCTCTCCAAAACCTGTTATGATTAAAGGAAGGAAGGAAGGAAGGAAGGAAGGAAGGAAGGAAGGAAGGAAGGAAGGAAGGAAGGAAGGAAGGAAGCGAGCTCCAGATCTTTAATGACAGAGGTACAGTTTAGGAATTCCCACCCCCCAGCTCTGGAAGTCGAATCCGCACCCCCCATTCTCTCTCTCCCTCCCTCCCCCACCTCATTCATAAAAAAACACCACGCGATCTGGGTACCGCAGAGCAGCCAGCTAGCTTGTTTTCCGGTGAAAGGAACAAGCGCGGTGCGGCGGGATCCCTTTTCTGCTGAGCCAAGGTTCTTATCGCGCCGCGTTTTATGGGGTTGTTTACAGGGGAAAGCACTCAATAAAAAACCTCCCGAGTCAGGTTTCGGTGGCTTCAGTCGCTTTGTCACCCGGGATGTGCGCCCTGCGCGAGATGGATGAATTCTGGGGCTCTTGCCAGCTTCCCTTTGAAAACAAACAGGCGAGCCAGCAAAAGGAGCAAAGGAGGCCAGGTGGGAAACGGGGACAGAAAGGCCCTGGTGGAGAAAGCAGAAGAGGATCAGGGGGGGAGGGAGGGCGGGGGGGAGGCAGCTTCTCAAAGGATTTGTTAACCAGTTGTTGAAACACTTTGCACCGCAGTCCTGAACACAATGATACACCCTCTCCATCCAAGGAGGAGCTGCTTCTTACAAGCTCCTTCCCTTCCTCTCCCCACAACAGACCCCTTGTGAGGTAGGTGGGGCTGAGAGAGTTCTGTGAGAACTGTGAGTTTAGCCCAAGGTCACCCAGCAGGCTTCACACGGAGGAGCGGGGAAACCAACCTGGTTCCCTAGACTGGAATCCGCTGCTCCCGTGGGGGGAGTGGGGAATCAAACCCTGTTCTCCAGATGAGAATCCATCACTCATAACCGCTACAGTGCATTGGTGCTGGGTCCTAGCCGGACTAGGATCAGGGAGACCCAGGTTCGAATTTCAGCTGTGGCCTGGACGCTTGCTGGGTATCATTGGGTCCGCAGCATACTCTCAGACAAGCCTGCCTCGCAGGGGGGTTGCCAGGATAACATGGAGAAGAGGAGAGACAGCCAGTTTAGGTACCCAGGTATAAATGAATAGGTGAGGGTGGCACTGGGGTGTGTCATTGTGCGTGTGGTAGTTGAAGAGCGAAATCTTGATTTCTGTAAAGGCCTGTTTTTGAATGGACTCAAGATCATTTGAAAAAACCAAATAATTGAGAAAAGTGTTGTTGTCCAATAATCTGAATTGATTACTTATATCTCATTTATCTGTTAAAAGTTGATCAAACCATGGCGTGCCAGAAAGACAGGCTGTAAGTAAGAAAATAAATAAATAAGCAAACAAACAAATAAGCAAACAAACAAATACAGTTTTGCAGTAACCACAGCAATGGTAAGGCATATAATATAGCAACCTTGCTGAAGCTAAACTGGCCTCATGAGATCCATTGGGGGTCCTTGGGTAAATATTCTGTCTGCCCTTCACAAGTAGACCAGTGCAGGTAAGATGTCTAGCTAGAACAGATGTGCTGCCACCTCCCCCCAGAGAGACCCAAGCCCTTGGCATTGCAATGCCCTTTGGTGCCCCCACCTCTCAGTAACCCTAGGTGAGGTTATTGAGTGGAAGAAAATCACCATCAGCTATATTACCATGCGGGTAAAGTGTAGGCAACAAACAATAATTGATTTTTTAAAAATGAGCACATTTACCATATGTGCCCTTAAGGAACAGACCATCCAGGTGAGCCCCCATGACTGGTTGGGGAAAGGACTTTATATGATGAAGCCACTATGAAGAAGGCTCAGTAATCCATTAGCTGCCCCCTAATAGAGTTGAGGATACCTGAGCTACAGCCGTTCTTGAACATCTTCACTGTTGGGTAGGCAGCGAATGTTTGGCTAGTTTTGTGCCTTTTGGTACACAGCGATGTACACAAAAAATGGAACCATGCAAATATTCCACTGCGTGAATTCAGATCTCCAGTTGATTACTCGGCTTAGTGCCTGAATGTGTGAATTGGCTTATCAGTTTATGATCCGGAGATGATCATTAAAGCACAAACGAACATAATTAAAGTAGGGAATAATATAATCTAAACAGCACGAGGAAACCGAGGAAACCGGCACCTATACAAACCCCTCTGGGAATATTTAGAAAGAGCATGTCAGGAATGTAAATAGTCAGAGGTCTTCTTAAGCCACCAGAAGGTTAGGACTGAAAGAGGAAGGCAGGCCTCATGGGGGAGAAAGTGCCAAAGCTGGGGCATGATGATGTAAATTCCACAGTCTTTTGGTCAAGCGGATGTGCACCAAAAGACCTTGTGATCTGGGACCATGGAGAAGTTCCTCTGTCTTCCCTTTGGAAGCAGAGATTGTAAAGGAGGAGACATGCAGCTTCCACTTATAACACATTAGATCAGAGGTGGGATCCAACCAGTTCTCACCACTTCTCTAGAAATGGCTACTAATTTTTTCTGAGTGCCGAGAAGGGGTTACTAAAGCAACCTCCCTGCCCAATAGGGACTGGAGGTGCGTGTGTGCGGTGGCGCCACTGTTTGAATCCCACCACCATCGGAACCTGTTATTAAAAATTTTGGATCCCACCACTGCATTAGATCCATCTGCACAGGATGCGAGTCATCACTGGATCATGTGGCTGACCAGTGAGAGATGAACATCGGTGTTTGAATTGGTCTGTAAGCTGATCAGCTGGGTATGGTCGTTTGCTTGCCAGGGGTTTGTTAGTCCTGCCCAGGCCCCAATGATACATCTTAATAATCTCCAAGAACAGGCCGGCCTGTTACACAGTTTCTCATTGGTGAGTCCCATTTTATTCAAGTGGGCTTAAAAGAAGAGTTTGGATTTATACCCCATCATTCTCTCCTGTAAAGAGACTCAAGGTGGCTTACGAGCACCTTTCCCTTCCTCTCCCCACAACAGACACCTCTGAGGCAGGTGGGGTTGAGAGAGTTCAGAGAGAACTGACTAGCCCAAGGTCACCCAGCAGGAATGTAGGAATGTAGGAGTGTGGAAAGTGAAACACATCTGGTTCACCAGATAAGCCTCCGTCACTCAGGTGGAGGAGTGGGGAATCAAACCCGGTTCTCCAGATTAGAATCCACCTCCTCTTAACCACTACACTCTCCCAGGGTTCTCATCCTCAGTGACCTAGTTGGTTATATAGGCTCATGAAGTTGGGTGAACACAGGAGAGGCAGGGCCTTTGTGCTTCATTGTGTGTTTGTGCATCACACACTCTTCCCCATTACGTGAGCAAGACTGGAGTCTAGCTGCACCTCAGAGATCAATAAGGTTTCCCAGGTATAAGTTTTGGACAGTCAAAATTCTCTTGGTCAGATCAGGTGAAGGGAGCTCATCTGTGCAGCAGATGCATGTGTAGCAGAATCCAGTTGATCACAGAGATGTGCACTCCTGTTGATTTATCAGTGGCTGATTCATGTTGCATGTGCTATCTGCTTCTTTTGGAGGGCAGGGGGATGGGAAAGGTATCCCAGCTCTTTCAGATATGCCAGTTATCACTGGATACTCTTTCAGATATGCCAGTTATCACTGGATACTCTTTCAGATATGCCAGTTATCACTGGATTAAGGGGCTATGCCATAGGTGTCAAACTCACGCCCTCCAGATGTTATGGACTACAGTTCCCATCATCCCCTGCCAGCATCATGCTGGCAGGGGGTGATGGGAACTGTAGTCCATAACATCTGGAGGGTCTCGAGTTTGACACTTGTGGACTATGCCAACTCAGCCTAAATATACATGAAATCTCTCTCTTTTGTGTGTGTGTGTGTGTGTGTGTGTGTGTGTGTGTGTGTGTGTGTGTAATGTGGCATCTTTTGGTTCAAGAGCTAAAATCTTGAAGAATGTTCAAAATGTTCCTCTGCAGATTCAAATCCAGAGAAACTTGGTACGTTGAAATCAAACGCTTTCTCCAGTTTTCTGTGCTTCAGAGCTATTGGGATCTCTCGAGAAATTGCCTCCCCCCTTCTCATTTTTCCCATTCCCCCCCCCTGGTTTATTGATGTTGCTAGATGCAAGTCATCACACTTTCTCCTTCCTAACCTGCCACCTAAATGGAGCACAAATGCTTTTCTGTGGCTGGGTCATGCTGTGTGAAGGTTTCAGAAGGAAGGTAAAAGAGAGGCATGTTGAGGAAAAGAAAACTTTTTCTTGTCCATTGAAAACAGAGAAAGCAAGACTGGGAACCCCTTCCCCTCGCACTTGGTATAATCCACCCAAAGGTTCCCACTCTGGGAGCCTTATTGTTTGGGAGACTTTAATAGACATACTGGCCCCTTCCGCACATGCACATGCAGAATAATGCTTTTCAATCCATTTTTGATGCACTTTGCAGCTGGATTGTACTGTGTGGAATAGCAAAATCCACTTGCAAACCATTGTGAAAGTGGATTGAAAGTGCATTATCCTGCATGTGCGGAAGGGGCCCCAGATTGCTTCC
Organism: Sphaerodactylus townsendi; assembly: GCF_021028975.2. NCBI lineage: Eukaryota > Metazoa > Chordata > Lepidosauria > Squamata > Sphaerodactylidae > Sphaerodactylus > Sphaerodactylus townsendi. The sequence goes on along the minus strand of NC_059425.1, from coordinate 21,788,581 downwards.
ACTGAAGTCAGGGGGACCCCCATCTTGGGAGGGATCTGTGCAAGCCTACAACCCTTTCCTGGGAGTAAGCCCCATTGGATAGACCTAAATTGCGTTACAAGTAGGAGACCTGCTGGGTTTGCCTTTTGGGTTAAAACCCCCGCACATTTGCCCATGTTCTTCTACATCTGAGATGCCTTTCTTAGGATCATGGTGGCTTTTATTATCAGCATTTATGAATCAAAAATTAAAGTGGTTCCTGTTTATTTATTTATTTATTTATTTATTTATTTATTTATTTATTTATTTATTTATTTATTTATTTATGGGATTTCTATACCGCCCAATCCCCAAAGGGCTCTGGGAGGTGTAAAAAGCTCAAAGGGGGCAAACTGGATTTAAAAAAAAATCATATTCTGTGCAGAGCTGCTGAGTTTGGCCTCTGAAACATCCCAAGTGGTCATTGATTCTAAACATGCACATCCTATGTTTCCTTCAACTTCCTTGCTCTTCCAAAGCTGTCAATTTGGGGGGCAGGGGCACACACCTGTGTCATTTCCAGGTTCAATATCGCCTGGTCTAATATCGCCTTTAGATGATGGTGCTCCCACTCAAGGAACACTTCCCTTCCCTTCCAGTTTTATCCATGCATCCTTTACACATCTGCCAGATTCAGAGAGGCAGCAACTAGCCCAGAAACTCCCCAAGAAGACCCATAGACTGGTGAGGGGTCTATTTTGAATCCAGCTCTCCCATCTTTTGCTTAGAAGGCCAAAAGTGCGACCTTCCCAGAATCCTATCCGTCCCTGGCATCGATGCCATCTTGCTTAGCTTTCATCCTCCCAAAGACCTTAACAATAAATAAATAAGAACTCTTTTATTTAGATTCTGCCTTCTTCCTGTCAGATCAGGGCTCAGGGCGGATCACACCGTAAAATACACCAATCATTTGTAAGAGCCATAATAAAAAAATATAAATGAGATAAAATCAAAAGCATTACAGGAAAACTACCGTGGTAGCACCCTCTCCAATACTGACTCGCATCTACATCATGCTGTAAGCATGGAAGTCTTAGCTTGAAATTTCTCTCCACCCTCCCTCCCCATTTAATTTTATTTTATCATACCGGGCCTCATGCGGTTTTCTAGATCTCCCGATGTTTTGGTGATATTTGGGCTTGTCCTCGTAACAAAACCGACCTTTTTGTTTTATTTCGTTTGGGGGCAAGTCTGCTCTGTGAGCCCCTGGACTTCAAAACAGTCGTACTGGTTTTCTTATTACAAGAAACGTTATTATTTTTATTACTATTATTGCTGTTATTAAATTTTGTTTGATATCAGAGCTGCCAGTTCTCTTGCTGGTTGTTGGCCTTTCCTTTCAACTTGGGCCTCACCTAGAGATCTAGGATGTTGTAATGTATCAGCATAGTAGCCTTTGTGTGGCTCCCAGCTTTTGGAATCTGATGTTGATTTTGTCGCTTTGAAGATGTTTCAAGTGCCGCTCTTATTACTATTGTCATTATTACTACACTTTGTTGACAGGGGGCACTTTCTTTCTGGACAATCATCGGGCTTCCATTTGAGTACAGCCAACTTGTGGCATGAGCCCAGTTGGGCAGAGAGGGGGCTTGCTTCTGAGGAGACAGGGAGAGTGCAGCAGCTATGCCCCTGGTAGAGGCGGCCGCATTTCAGCACTCTGGGAAGGAAACTAGATAATGTATTTTCATGGCCTCCCCTGCACAAGGGAGATTGTTTGCTTTTTCTAGTTGTGGGTACCCCACTCACAAGTGAATCAAGCCAATAAGTGGGCTGAACACTGGTTTAGATCTATATGTGGATGTCAGAGTAAATAAATACTCATAGGACAGTGCTTTCCCTTTCCCCCTTCAGTTCTATGCATTCCTATAGCTGGATCACATGCATTTTTACTCGGAAGTAAATCTCCCTCCTTGCAATTACAATCTTTTCTCCATTCGAAATTTCTCCAAATCCATGGGCTTAGAGCTGAGCTCACTGAGATTTACTCCCAGGTAAGTGCATCTCAGATCTCAGCTTTACTTAAGAACATAAGAACTAGCCTGCTGGATCAGACCAGAGTCCATCTAGTCCAGCACTCTACTACTCGCAGTGGGAGCAAATCTATGGAAATCAGCGGAAGATTTTTCCAAACATGCAGGCACGTTGGTAACAAAATGTTGTTTTTATGTTAGGACTGGAGTTTCCATTTGCAATGTCAAAGAAAAAACAAGCGAATGTGATTTTTACGGGGAAAGCAGAACAGACAGAATATTTTTAGATAGCATATAAATAAAAAGAAATAACACTGCGTGGGTTTTAAATTTTTATGGACACAGATATGTAGAACAAAAAAAAATCAATCTAGTCAAGGTTATTTCTTTTTTTTAACGACCCCCCCCCCCATTGCATTTTGTTTGATAGGCCAAGGACTTCCTCTCCTTCCTTTCAGACAAACTGCTGTATAGGTAAGTTAGGTAGGTAGGCTTTAAGGTAATTGGCACCGGCTCACCAACACTTTCCCTGGGAAATGAAACGTCGCAGAAAGCTCAAAAGCCGGCTTTACTGGCCCCGAGGAATTTCCAACGAATCCTCGCAGCCTTTTCGTGCAGGGCCCACACAGCCAATCCTTCCGTTTGTTTCGCCTAAACAGATCCCCGGTCCTGTTTACTAGAAAGTAAGCCCAGGATCGGCTTTCCCCAGGATCGACGCCCAAGCCAATAAGCCCTGCTACGGTTCGAGATTGGGTCCGAGCTGGGGATCTCCGCGAATAGCTTTTCTTTTTTAAAAAAAAATGCTTACTCATGAGTAAGTCTCCGGTTGCCCCAAACGCGTTGTGGAGTGGAGGTTTGAGAGTTTATTCAGAAGCAGAAAAATAAAGGCAGGTAATGGGAGGGAAACTGAGCTAGAGGGTGGGAGGGTCGAAGGAAGGAAGGAAGGAAGGAAGGAAGGAGGAAGGAAGGAAGGAAGGAAGAGAGAAAGCAAGCAAGCAAGCAAGCAAGCAAGCAAGCAAGCTGGACATTTTAAGGACATGAGAAAAGAATAATTTCCCAAAAGACAACATCCACTCACTCCCAGTGTAAAGCAGAATTGTCTAGGCTAGATGTGGGATATCGGTTGGCTTCCTTCCTGCCCCGACTGTGCAAGAGATTGGGGTGTCCCAGAGCAAAAAAAGCAAACAGCCCCCCCTCCCCCGCTTCCTCCTCCTGGAAGTCAAAATACATTCTGGGCTATTTTCTGGTATGAGGCGCGTTCCCTATATCCGAATTATTACACACACCCTTCATCGCCATGTGTATCTGCTAGCCCTCGGATTTTGCAATCCTGACATTACAGGGGTCGGCGCACCGCTCCTTCCCCAGATCCCTCACCTTGGGGTTCCTTCTCACTTACTCCCGAGTAAGCAGGCCGGCCGGCAGAGGGGCCTCCTACGACTCACCTGCTGCAGAAGGACCCAACCACCGTCTTCTTGACCTTATGCTGCGAAGGAGCCGGAGCAAATATCTGGGTGGGGGAAAGGCAGGTAGTAAAGGCACAAGCCGGACCCCCAAAGAAGCAGGGCGATGTTGCAAGGAACCAAATGTGCTTCCTTCCTTCACCTGCGGTTAGAAAGGGGGGGGGGGATATTTTTTTCCAGTAGGTTGTTGTGGGTTTTCCGGGCTATATGGCCGTATTCCAGTAGCATGTTCTCCTGACGTTTCGCCTGCATTTGTGGCTGGCATCGTCAGATCCTCTGAAGATGCCAGCCACCGATGCAGGCGAAACGTCAGGAGAAAATGCTATTAGAACAGGGCCAAACAACCCGGAAAACCCACAACAATCTAGTGAATCCGGCCCTGAAAGCCTTCGCCAATACAATACCCCCCCCCGCCCCCCTTCAACGGAGCCTGGTTGGTAGAGGAGGCCGAGAAAAGACAGAACAGGAGAAAGAAAGAAAAACCTGGTGAATATCGAAAGGCCGAAGCTTCCCCAAAGAAGCTTTACACGTGTCGTGCGCTCTCCCTTCACGTGTCAGCAGCCTCGCAAACGGGTCTGGGTGTCGCCATGCTTTCTCCCTCCACCCGGGAAGACTTTCTCGCTGAGATCCCGCCCGCAACTTGTGCTCTTGCCCTCTGCACATGGCCCGGGGCTTTGGGCAGGAGGTCTGCTTCCCGCGGAATCCCGGTGGAGCGAAGTCCCTCCTCTCGGCGACTCGGGCCGGCAGCGGCTCTTGAGCTTCCCAGAGACTGCCGAGGTTGGGGGGGAGGGGTCCCTTCGTCGCAGGCGGCGGCAGAGGAGACGGGCAGCTGCCCACCCCCCACGACTGGGCGCGCCCCTTCTCGCTTCCGCACGGTCCGTGTGCAGGCCGCCGGGCCGAGGGGCGAGCGGGGCGCCGCAATGCGCGGCTCTTGGCCCCCACCCCCACCCCCGAGGCTGAGCCCGCGGACCGACGGCAGGCTGGGCAGGGTCCAGTCCTCTTTCGGGGCGGGGGGCGCAGGGCAGCCTTGGCTCGGGAGATGCGCGGGGGTCCGGTGGCGTCCGGGCAGGCACTACCAAGTCCCGGGGGTCCTCCACGCCCTCCAAAACGTCCTCTCGTGACCCGTTTTCTCCGGGGGGCCAACGAAGGCCCGGGGCTTCCTTTGACAGCCGAGCCCGCCGACCTCCCGTCGGGTCTTCCTCGGTTCTGTCCCCCTTCCCCAGCGCGATGGTCTTCCCCGGGGACTCTTGCTCGCCTTTTGACGCGACCCAAGCGTGACAGCCTCGGTGGGGTCATTTTAGCTTCTAGGGGCAGTTCAGGCTTGACTGGATCCAGTTGCCCAGTTAGCCCGGTTGGCTCCGGATCGCCAGCTCTCTTTTCCGAGTCCGGTTTCTGAAAAGAGGACGCCCCCCCCCGCCCCCTCCTCAAATAACTGCCCCAATGCCCGTTTCGTCCGAAGTTAAACCTGGCCGCGTCCAGTGGGTCTTGGGGGGTAGGGGAACGCCCATCTAGCCGTGCTGGCTTTTAACCCCCACCCCCGCCGCTTGCCGGCTTTTGTTCCTAAGAAGGCGAGGCGAGGAGCTGTCAGGCCGCTGGACACGTGTGTACGAATGCACACGTGCCCGTGCGTGCGCAGCAGCGCCGGGCCCCTCGGGCGCCCGAGGTCTCTGATCCATTGATGAACGGAGCGGGGGGAGGGGGGGCTGGAGGGAGCGGGCGGGGGGGGGGGCGGCGAGGGAGAGAAAGAAAGAAAGAAAGGAATCAGGGCAGGTGACGTCAGCCGGCCGGCAGCCAATGGGCGGCGCGCGAGGGGGCCGGGCGCGTGAAAGGATGAATGGGCGGCTTTGGACGGCGCTGCCCGGCCCGGCCGGCGATATTTGCGGGCTGCGGGCAGAGCCCGGCGGGAGAGGGCGCAGAGTGGACCCGCCGGCAGGGTTGCGCGGCGCGGCGCTCGGCCGGCAGGGCCGGACTGGGGGGCTTTGGGGGGGCAAGATCGGCTTCTTTGATCCAGTCGAGGTCCCAAAGCCGCCCTGGAGAGTTCATTCTGGCCCTGGGGGCTTCCTCCGCTGGAGGGGAAAGCGCGGGGGGGGGGGTTGTCTCCACATGCCTGCGGAGGGACCTTGGCGCAGAGGAGGAGGCGAGGGGCGATCTTCCCGGGGAGAGACTGTCTCTGCGGCTCTTTCGTCTGTGCCTCTCTTCATGTAAGTCTTTCTATCGTTGGAAGGGGGGGGGGAGGTTAGGGGGGGGTCTTCTTTTGGAAGTGCTGTGTTGTGAATTTTGCTCAGATCGGGGTTTTAAATAGGAGGATAGAGGAACACACACACACTCCCGTCCGCCCTACATGGCCCGGGCTTGCCTGATCTCTTCTAGATCTCCATAGCTGGTTAGTATTTGGATGGGGTACCAGGGGTGGCTATTGAGAGGCGGGCAATGGCAAATGCCTTGGGAACCCTCTGAGCTGCCGTGAGTCTGCTGAGACTTGGGGACACTTTGCACACACTAGAGACCCCCCCCCCAACTCCCCCCAAGCCGGAGATCTCAGCTCCCTTTGGAAGCTTCAATGGTGGAAATTTTAGTGGGGTAGACCTTAGAGGAGATAAAGCAAAAAGGGGCTCTGTGCATGTGATGTGATTGTTTTTGGATTCCTGTTCAGAGTGGCCATACTTACTGTTTTGAGAGGGGAAAGAATTCCTCCTGTGTCAGATTGGCTGGGGAACCCGTTTTTAGTTTAGTTTGCCTTTTTAATTTCTCTGGGGATGAACAGCTTGGCTGGCTTGCTGCGTGCGAAGGGGCAGGAGTGCCCTGTTAGTCTTTCCTGGTGAAAGGGAAAACAATTCCTTAGAGGCTAACAGCAGGTGCCCCAGGGCTTTTAATTTTATTTGACTTGGTTGAGCTGGCTGGCTTTTTCAGCAAAACTTTTCCAGCAATGGGGGGTAGGATCCTCTGGGGCATGCTGGACTTCAACTGCTCTCTGTATGAGACCACTTGAGACCTCTGTGATCTTTCAGTGTCCTGTGCAACCCAACACCGAGTGGCCAGATCTATTCAGATCAGGCAGTGGGAATGGACCTTTCCCCTCAATCTCCCACCCTCTCAGTTATGTAGTGGTTTAAATTGAGGTCAGGTTTACGCTTGCTTCCGGGATGCTGCCTTTCTATCCCTCCCCTTGCTTAGTTATATTGAATTTGGTTTGGGATATCAAGGTGGGAACTTTCTGAGCTTTTCCATCCTTTCTTGGACCAAGCACCATCTTTATATGATTTAGCGCTCTATTGTTTGTTATAATTTTATGTATTGTATTTTTATGGTTTTTATAGAGTTGTGAGCCATTCTGAGCCTACTGTGGTGGGGGAGAGCAGGTTAAAAACCACATAAATAAATAAACAAACCAACAAACCAAGTCACTAATCTTGACTTAGCTCAATCGATCCTTTAACTGTATTTCTTTTGCCGCGTTCTTCCTTGCTACCTTTTCCACAAAGCAAATGTAGGTTTCAATGGGGAGAGAGCTATTCAGTCTACGCTGAAAAAGTATGTGTTTAAATGGAGAAGAGACATCAAAATGTATATTACTTCGGCAAAGAGGGAAGCATGTTCAGAAATTCAGTCTGAGGCCCCTTCCACACATGCAAAATAATGCACTTTCAATCCATTTTCACAATTGCTTGCAAGTGGATTTTGCTATTCCGCACAATAAAATCCAGCTGTAAAGTGCACTGAAAGTGGATTGAAAAGGCATTATTCTGCATGTGCGGAAGGGGCCTGAGTTTTGTCCCACTGATCTCTGGGGGGGGGGCATTAAACACATGCTTAAATTGTCATGCTCCATCTTCATCATGAATGCTTCATAGTGATCTGTCACAGCCTGTGTCTGTACATCAAGCTCCCTGTCGGATTCTTTCCTGTGCATTAAATGTCTGCAGCCTTTATTAGTACCCTTCCCCCCCCCCAAAGAAAATGCCTTACCCACCCACAAAATATCAGCATCCCTGATAAGAACTGATTTTAAAAACAGGAAAAGGGGAGAAGGAAAACAATTGCAGTTACTATCATTTGGGCGTTTGGAGCGTGATGAATAAAAGGTTGGGCCTTCGTATTTAGTTGAATTTGTTTTCTTGTTTCTTTGATCCCGTCTCTTTTTCCCATCAAGATGCAAGACACCAGGGGAGGGACAGACTTCGAGGAGAAGGCAGGATCCAGAGCTGTTGCCCGTGATGGAGATTTCAGGGGTTGGTTGTTATCTTTGGTTATCTAGCTGTATGAGTGGGGTCAAGTCTTCATAAAGCTAGATAACCGAAAGTAAAAATAACCCCATTACACGCCTGAGGAGGAGGAGAAAGAAGACTTCACGCGCAAAAAGAAGACTGACGATTTCACAACAGCAAACAACAACCCATTTCCCCCCCCTCAAAAAAAAAAACTGGGAAAAGGAGATGACTTTGACTCACTCAAATGGCAGAGGTGGCAAGACGTGCGGTGGGGAGATACCCCCTTCCCAGCAAGACTGGAAATCAGAGGTAAGCGATCGCTTCTTAAAATCCAAATACTTGGTGACTGGCACACCCACTATATTTGGTCATGCAAGGATGTATTTTTGTCACCAGCTATCTTATCTAAAATATCGGCAGGCTCACATGTCTCCAGGAGAAATCCATGCTTTTTATAGGCGTCCAGGGGCACCTTAAAAGTCGAACAGAACGGAAGCTTGCCTTGAGTCAGAGCGCTCTTTGTCAGATGCAAAGCAGTGTGCGTCCCTGAGGCCTGGTTTTATTCTTCGCATCTGAGGAAGTGAGCTCTGCTTGAAGGAAAGCATTGCTGAGATAAAAGTATTAGCGAAGGGAGGGATAATTGTCACCAAGAGAGGCTTCTATGAAACGAGATTATCCTTTTGATTCCATCAGTTTTGTAGTTGTCTGTTGTGGGTTTTCAGGGCTGTGTCCGTGGCCTGGTAGTTTTTGCTCCTAATGTTTCACCTACATCTGTGCCCTGGCATCTTCAGAGGTGTGTCACGATAAGCTGAGTTTCTCTCTGTAACACAGTGTGGAACGATTGTGTGGTTTTGTCCACCTCACAGGGGAGTGAGGCACATTTGTATGCATCTGGGTAGTGTTAATTTACATCGCTGTTGCGTTTGCAGTCACATTTACAATTGCATCTACCAAACCACGACCATAGAACCTGAAAAACCCACAACTGCCAGTTGATGCTGGCCATGAAAACCTTTGACGCTACAATTCTGTAGTTAATCAGGGCTGTAGCCATGAGAAGGAGTTTCTCCAGGCCTGACTCGTTCAGGCGTCCTTCAAGCCTTTTCCTGGAATGTCCAGGTCTCATTTAGAAAAAGAAAATAACCAAAACACTAGCCCTTCTTGCAAAGTCAAAATGAAAGGAAACAGCTACAGAAGCAGTGTTCGAACCAATTGCTCAAGTAAGAAATTCACTTCCTTCAGACAGGATCCAGGCATGTATATTTTATAAGAGATGTATCAGGGGAAAATGCAGCCCAGTGCAAAATCTGAGTTTTCCGCCCCCACCCCCTGTATGGGCGGCCGTCCTCCCACACCACAACCAAACAACTTTTTCTGCACCAGATCTTGAAGTCAGTGTATGGACCTGGGGGGAGGAGGAGGGATGGGGGGGTGATTTTCTGCCCCGCCCCACATGACTAAATGGTCACAGCCCAGGGAAATTTGACTCCATATGTCCCCCTGGGCGGTACACCCCTGTATTTTCTTTTAAAATTATTGAACAGATTTAGAGCCCAGTCTTAATAAGCATGTTTCCTCAGAGAGAGCTCCTGTGGAATTTAGCGGGCTTTTCTCCCAAATGAGCAGCGCGGTGCTGAGTCACTGAAAAACTTAGAAAATGACCCCATGTTCAGGTTTTTCCAATGTTGGATTGCCTTATGAAACCCTCCCCTATGTAGCTCTGTTTCCCAAACCCCCCATTAACCAATCATATCAGGCTGCAGGCCTGTTAATTGTTTCTTCATGGTACAAAAGCCCGTTGCTATCTTTTGGAGAGTTGTTGCAACACAACAGCTTGCGTGTAATATTTTGGCATTGTTGTGATGCTGATGTCACCGGGCTATTTGACTGCCTTGGTGGGTCAGAAGTCTCGTTGGGAGAAGGACTTCTGTCTCGACAGAAGGAGGAAAGGAACATACAACACTGGTTTGCAGTGAGTCAGAGCAATGGTATGTCCTGCCAAATACCATCCCTTCTGACTGAGCTTTTCCAAGGCACAGGACCCTGTTTCGGTGGTACAGCATCTGTTTGGCGTACTGAAAGTTCAATCTCCAGTTTAAAGGATGAGGTAGTAGGCCATGGGAAAGTATCTGAGACCCTGGAGAGGAGCCGCCACCAGTCTGACTTTGATGGATCGGGGCTCCGATTCAGTACAAGGCAGTTTCAGTGTTCATGTGTGTTCATATGTTTAAGGCTATGGGCCTAGAAAGGTCTTTCCTACCATTCCCAGATGTGGGTGTTTTAACCAGAGACACTGCTCACCAAACCTGTGACTTTCTGCATGCAAAGACAGCACATGGTTTGGTCTTTGAGGACAGCCAAAGAAACAAAGAGGGAACTGAAGCTAGAGCAAAGGGGAAAAGGAAATAGGAGATGGAACCTGATGGGCAGAGTATGAGCAAGACACTTCTGAGTGTCTGACAGTTGGGGACAGGACAGGGACAAAACAAGATGGACTCGTCAGCACTAGAAATAGGTGTTGATGATCAAGGAAGTCTTTTTTGGAGCAAGACAAAGCGGTAGACCATGTTCCAGGGCAAGTGGTGGGATGAAGCCATCAGCAAATTTGGAACCAGCAGCCCAGGAGAGGCATTGTATTAACACTGTGCCTTAAAGTATATTAGAATGGTTCATTCTGCTTCAGGAATAGAAAGTTCTTTGAATTTTGGTATCTACTCCGCTGTGTTTTGGTCGATCCTTTTTGGTGGATTTGAACATCGCCCTAAAAAAACCCACATTTTCTTTTAAAAAAATTATTTGAATATGCAAAACAAACATAGACATAAAACATAGACATTTATATTAATACAATTTGTATGGAGCTTATTATCTAAATTTACATTTTTTAAAATTACATTGCTCTATCTTTTCTATATATCTTCATATCAAATAATATATTTATTGTCAAATATATATTGCCTAAATCTTTCTTCTTCTGTTTTGTTTTAACGATTTAATTTTATTCTTAACTTTCAGCTATATAATTTAAAAAGATATTCCATTTTTTTTGAAATTCTAAAATTGATCTATTACGTATAAAGGATGTTAGTTTCCCCATATTCAGTTAATCACACATCCATTTATTAAAATCTGAATATTTCTCTGCCTTCCATTTTGCTGCATATGTTACTCTTGCTGCCATCACCAAGTATTTGAATAATTTGCTATATTTTTAAAATATTACTGGGTATGTTATTTAGTAGCATTTTTTGGAGTCATCTCAAATATAAGTTTCAGATTCATCTGAAATGAAAGTTTTAGTATCTTTTGCATTTCATCATGTATCTCTATATAGTATTTTCTTGCTTTCTTCCATCTTTACCACATATGATAGAATGTTGCATCAATTTTTCCAACACTTTCCATTATAATCTTTGTTAGCTTTACTTATATCTTTAGATATAGCATCTGAAGAACATTTTATACCAATTCTTTCTTAACATTTGACATTCTGTATACTTAATTTCTTTAGTCCAAAGATTTTCTCATTGACTCATGTGCATGTTTTCTTCAAAATTTTCCATCCATTTTATCATGCAATCTTTTACTCGCTCTGTTTCAGTATCATATTGCAACCACATTTTATAATTTTTTTCCTAATAAATGTCTTGAGTCTTCAGTGATTAATAGTTCAAAGTGGTCTTTCTTCTTGATTGGCCACCTTCTTTGGCTGTTTGTTCCCTCAGTTCTGATACCATTTAACAATATAACAATCACGGAACATTCTTTCCTCTTCTTTGACTTTTTGCCAGGGTTTTATTTTTCCTAGATAGTTAGTCTCATAAGTTACATAAACAAATCTCTTCTTTGTGTTATTATAATAAATGGTAACTGGCGATGTCAATGGTAAACTTGGTGGGCTTATTCTACCTCTGCATTGAAACCATATTCTTAACAAACCATCTCTCAAAATACATCTTCCATCTTGTGTCTGAATTGTCCTTAGTGACTTCTTAATCCATAGATAGAAGAAGTAGAAGAGTTTGGATTTATATCTCCCCTTTCTTTCCTGTAGGAGACTCAAAGGGGTTTACAATCTCCTTGCCCTTCCCCCTTCACAACAAACACCCTGTGAGGCAGGTGGGGCTGAGAGAGCTCAGAAGCACTGTGACTAGCCCAAAGTCACCCAGGTGGCATGTGTGGGAGTGCACAAGCTAATCTGAATTCCCCAGATAAGCCTCCACAGCTCAGGCGGCAGAGCTGGGAATCAAACCCGGTTCCTTCAGATTAGAATGCACCTGCTCTTAACCACTACGCCACTGCTGCTAGTTACGTTCTTTACTATCAATTGTTTCTGGCTTTACATTCCTTCAACTTGGATTAATAATCCAGTCTGATACCCAGACTAGTGTGGCAGTTTGATGGTACAATGTAATGTTTGGTACTTCTAAACCTCCCCTTTTTCATCTTGTAGTATTTTAAATCTTACTCTTGGCGTCTTTCTGCTCCATATCAAATTTTCTTGGTTTGGGCGTGTGCCCAAATTGCTGCCTCATAAGTCTTCCAAGAATGGCATGAACTAGGATGCAATCTAGCCAAACATTGATCACTTTGGTAAGGTCAGCTTGCCGTGACTTTCAGTGAGTCAAAAATAATCACATTTGAATTGATCAACAGTCCAATTTACAATAACCGTGCATCCACAACTATGTTATCACTCCATTTTTTTCTTAAAATATGCGTATTTCCCAGTCTTATTCTTTTTTTTTAAAGTCCCACTATGTGCAAGATTTTCTCTGAGTGTGTGCAAGATTCCATCTAAGGAAATATCATATAGACAGATTTTATCTGTTCCATCTATTATTGCCATATTGCTCCACAGAATGGATTTTTTCTTCTTCTCTGGCCGAATTCCCACTGAAAATTTAATCTACATACAACCAAGTTTCAAAAGAATCGGCACCTTTTCATCCAGGTTCCAACGTCTTCAATGCAGCATGTTTCTAGTGAAGATATCTAGGCCTGCCCCTTGCGGGGGTGCCTGCTGTCAGGGGCGCAATTATTAAGCTAGCAGCACCAAAATTTCAGAGCATCTTTAGGAGACTCTGCTGATGATACCACCCAGGTTTGGTGAAGTGTGGTTCATGGGGGCCAAAGTTATGGGCCCTCAAATGTGTAGCCCCCATCTCCTATTAGCTACCATTGGAAACAATGGGGATGGGGCACCCCCTTTGGGAGTCCATAGCTTTGGATCCCCTAGACCAAATTTTGCAAAACCTGGGTGGTATTAGTAGGAGACTCTGCTGATGATACCACCCAGGTTTGGTGAAGTTTGGTTCATGGGGGCCACAGTTATGGACCCTCAAATGTGTAGCCCTCATCTCCTATTAGCTCCCATGGGAGTGTTTTTTCAAAAAGGTGCATATACAAGCAGGTCCAGGAAAATCCCGTGATAAGGGGCGGGGGAGCGCCAGAAACGGGACTGATCTGTGTTCTGCAGTTCGGCAGTGGGGAGATCGTGAGGAAACCTGGATATTTCGGGTGACTATCCCAGGATTAATCGCCAGTGGGAAATCGCTCTCTGTCTTTTGGATCTCTTCTGACTTCAACCCCCTTTTGCTCGTTCTTTCCTCACAACTGGACTGTCTGTGAAATTGCTCCTAAATAGCAATTTAGCAAACCTCTGCTTCTCCACAACTCTGTTCTGGAACAGATTTAGGGGCCTTTGTGGAATTTGACCAAATTCATTTAATGGTTGACTCATAGATTTGGTGAGAAGACAGCTTTTATTTTTCTTGGGGAGACTTAGCAATCCAGTCCCTGTCAGGGTTTGTTAGAGTAAATTTTACCATTCTGGAATGACCCTTACCCCGAAAACTCTCTGTAAAGGAACCCGCAGCCCTTAGTCCACAAAGACCTGTACAAGGCTGTTGAAGTTAACAATAGGACATTTTGCAGGACGTTGATTCATAGGGTTGCCGTGTGTTGGAGGCGATTTGACAGTACCGAACACACACACATAGGAGGCATTCCCGTAACTCTATAACATTGATCAATCAGGAAACAAATATGAAATTGACCACCATGGCTCACAACGGAGCTATAGTTGTTTCTTCTCTATGTGGTATGTCTGGTTCCAATTGGGAATTCCTTCCTCTGAAAAACTTGTTAAAAACTGTAAGTGACTATGTAGAAATTAGTTTCTTTCCCCTGTTTTTAATTCAAAAGCAATTGGGTTTCTTGTGTGGGAGCAGCACACTATGGTATCTCTAGAATATGTGTCTGTCGGATGACAAATGGTGTAGACTGAAGTTGAACACATGGAAGATTCCACCTGGACAGGAGTGTGTTTTACCACCACCACCACCCCTCGCCCCATACAGGTTTTCTACAATCGGCTGCTGTGAGTTTTCTGGGCTGTGTGGCCACAGTCACAGCCCAGAAAACCCACAACATCCAGTTGTTTCCAGCTATGAAAGCATTCAACAATACACTTTTCTATAGTGTTCATCCCAAGGTGCTTACGTGGAGACAAAAGTTCTGCTGAGATCCATGGAACTTGTTTCCAAAAAAGTATGGGGTTTTTTTTTGGAAACAAGTTCCATGGATCTCAGTGGCATTTTTGTTTCCAAGTAAGCCCCTTGGGATGAACATTGTGGAAAAATGTGTTATTGAAGGATGGAAAGAAACTGAACGCTAAGAAACTCAGGTTCGGAATAGATCCGTGATTGTACATTTTCTTTTATTGTTTAGTTCAAAGGTGGAAACTGTCCAACAAGTCTGAGACAGCCTGCCAAATGAAATTAAACAAGCCAGGACTGCTAATAAAACTATATATAAATATGCAGAAATAAATTACAGTGCCACAAATCAAGCATAGCGATAGACCAGATGAAGCAAAGATCGATACAAAATGAAAGAGGAGAGAATATGTAAATCTAAATACATCCCTACCTGCAGTTTTAAAGAGCACTGTTAGAACTCAGCATGGACAAGCCTCAGGAAAGGTCAAGGATTTCCCTGGGAAGGGGGTTCCGTTGTCTTGGTACCTGGCCTGGGTGACCATCCACTGACCTTTGTATCGGGGAGGCATACTTCAGTAGGTTTAGGTAAAGGTAATCTTCTGGAGCGATGTCACATCACGATGTTTACTGGGCAGATTGTTTACAGCAGGGGTGGGGAACATCCGGCCTGGGGGTCATATAAGGCCCGCGAAATCATTTGGAGTGGCCCTGCCAAGGAAGCTGCAGGAGGGACTTGACATTCAAACCTGGAAAAGCAGTTGCGAGTAGCAACATCAATACCAGCTAACATCACCAGAGAGCCTCACCAAAGAGAAGCAGTTCCAGCCATCACGTTAGGGGTGAGTTCATTAAATACTTAATTAAATATTTGTTTGACCAAATTTAGCAGACTAATAATTTTGTATAGCCCACGAATGATGTTATAAATATCCAAATGGCCCTTGGTGGAAAAAAGGTTCCCAACCCCGTTTTGCAGGGTGGTTTGCCATTGCCTTCCCCAGTCATCTACCCACCCACCCCAGCAAGTTGAGTACTCATTTTACCAATCTCAGGAGGATGGAAGGCCGAGCCAATTTTGAGCTGGCTACGTACAACCATTTTCCACTGGGATCAAACTCAAATGGTGAGCAGAGTTTTCAGTGCTGTTCTATCGCTTGCCGCTGCATGCCACAGAGCTCCTTCAATAGGTTTAGAGGGGAGTAAAAATATCTTGGATTCAGTTCACTTTGTGTCTAAGTTCCAAGATTTGCAACAGCATCACCATCTTGCAGGTGCAAGGAGCCGTGGATTTAATGACTTCCAAACAGTGTGCAAACAGCAGAATTGGATCCTAATCATCCAGGGCCGGGCTGGTTCAATAAGCTGAGGGTAGGAAAATTCCAATGATTCTAGATAATTTTTTTAATCCTCTAGGAGAAACACTTTCTCCTCTCTTGGCCTTTTTTTTGGAGGAGAATACCAGGGTGGAAGGTTTTGGGGTGACTGCAGTTGTCCCCCTCCAAAATTTTCCTGCTTTCTTTCTATTGCACCATTGATGGAATCTGATTCTGCATTCACCTGAGTGGAGGAAGGAAAGGAAAAACCTTTGAAGAAGCTACAAACTTGGTGCCATGGGCAGTCATTTATGTTTTAAAAATGAAAGAGAAGAGGATTTCTCAGAGACGTATCTAGGGAAAATGTAGTCTGGTGCAAATGAGTTTTCCACCCTTCCCCATATGGGTGGCCGCCTCCCCCACCACAACCAGACAACTTTTTTGCACCAGGTCTTGAAGTCAGTGTATGGACTGGGTGGAGGGGGAGGGTGTGGGAGGCAATTTTCCGGGGCCACCCCACATGACTAAATGGCCACAGCCCGGGGACATTTGACCCCATATGTCCCCCTGGGCGGTACGCCTCTGCCGATTTCTCCCATCCTGTTCCTCTAGTCTGACCTTTGGCTTTGGGCGCATTCCATTGTGCTTTAATTCTGATCTAACTAGAAGAGTTTCTAAAATGAATTTTAGAATAAAAGCATGCACTGCTCTTCATTTCCTTAGCATCTTTGCCCTTACCTTGATGCTTTGAAAGCACATGTGTACATTGCTAAAACACTGTGGAATTTAAAATGTATATATATTTTTATTTTGTGCATATATGCCTTCAGGCCTCAGCCTCTTGGTTTTCAAAGGAGCATCATACTGATAGTATCATACCTATAATCAAGGTTCTCTTTTTATTTTCTACCTAGCCACTCCAAAGCAGGGGTGTCCAATTCTGGCAGGGGCTGATGGAAATCGTAGTCCATGAACATCTGGAGGGCCAGAGCTGGACACTCCTGCTCTAAAGCATTCATGTTCACCAGTGGCTTGCAACTCAACCTCAGTTGTTGGAGAGGAGGGAATGGAGTAAAATATGGGGTTGCCTTTGTTATCTTGCTTGTACTATCTGAGGACAAGAGTTTGTCTCGATGGGAAATGAGATACTGGAGTAAACAAGCCTTTGGCCTGATTTAACAGGGATCTTGTGTAAGCCTGAGAGGATGTGGCAGCTGTATTTAAGAAGAACTTGGTGCAGTCTTAGACTAAACCTCTTTTCACAGTGTTGAATTCTTGTTAAATCTGAAGTCCAGTATGGAGCCTTAAACTTGCCTGGGAACACTCTCAGCTGCATAATGTGTTGATTCAGTGATGAGGTATGTTCTTTTTATGTTCTCTGAGGCAAAGTATTTTAGAGCTGCCCTCTATGTGCTGAGAGAGGCGAGAAAGACAGATGCAGAGTCAGTTCCAACCAAAGCACAAGATCCAGATTTCGAGGTCTCGGTGAGGGTCAGGTTAGTTTCTGCCTCGAAGAGAAGACCCATTAATCCTGCAGCTTCAGCAAACTTCTATCAGAATTAAGATATTGTGATGCTGGCGTTGGGTGTTGAATTAGGACAGCTAAAGCTGGAGATGAGGACGGAGCACATTCCAAGGCTTGGTGATCAGCATGGAGTTCCTTCCGAGTCCTCACTTCCGAGTTGTCATGATCAGCACAGAGCTCCTTCTGAGTCTTCATAATCAGCATGGAGCTCCTACATCTTGGTTGTCAGCATGGAGCTCCTGAGTCCTCCTGATCAGCATGGAGCTCCTTCTGAGTTTTCATGATCAGCATCAGTCTCATTCCAAGCTTCTCCTGAGCACGGAGCTTCTTCTGAGTCTTCATGATCAGTTCGGTGCTCCTTCCGAGTCTTGAAGCCTGTACTTTTCAAATGCTTCCTTCATTCTTGCACTTGGGCTTTGATTTGTGAGAGGATGTTGGTGTCTTTAAAAGATAAACTCGAAAGTTGTCTTCAAAACTGAAGAGAATGAACATGACCCAGTGGGCAAGCGTTAGGGTTGAGGTGGTCCAAGCTACTTTCTGAGGCCGTTTCTGCACGGCCCATTTATGACGGCCTGGGGGCGCCAAAAGAGGCGCCCCCAGGCTGCTGTTCGCACAGGCGCCGCTGCTGCAATGCAGCAGCGGCGACCTGACTCTTCTTCCCTCCCCCCAGGGCGGCGTCAAGCCACCCTAAACAACAACCCTTTAAAGGGTTGTTGTTGGGGAGGGAGCGTCTTCCCTGCGGCGCGGTGCGAATCCGCCGGCTGGAAGACGCTATCTCGTCTGCCCCACTCACGGTGTCCTCGTCGCCTGCGCGGGCTCGCTCACCACGCTGTCCTCCGGACCTCCAGGGGTCGGAGGGCAGCGTGGGCGGGGCTGCACGCCCCGCAGGCGAATACGCAGGAGGACACTGCGGAGCGGGCGGGAGAGCGCAGAGGCGGCTCCGTGCGGAGCCGCTTCGCCGCCTGTCGGTTTTCCTTCGCCTGCTGCTCGCAGACGCTATGCGGCGCAGCAGGGAACTTTGCCCCCACGCCGGCAGAACTCCTGCCGGCGTGGGGGCGCCTCCTGGCCGTGCAGAAACGGCCTGAGATAGAGTAAAAAACACTGCTGTGTCCAGAGACCAGTGCTCAGTAGTTTCTGCCTTGTTTTTTTTTGTTAAGGAACCATGTTAGCTGGTAGTTTATTTGGGGGACCACCAAATAAAACAGAAAATCTCTTCACCCGCTGATAGAAGGCAGCGATAGATGGGGCCAAACAAACCTTCTTGGAGAGAAAATCTACTTTTGCATTTCTCATGGGGAAAAACTGAACCATTGTACAGCTCAATCCTGTTTTGTTTCTGGGGAAAATACAATACCTTCTCTCCAACCATGATTGTTATTGCAATACCCATTGTTATACAAAGGGGTTTGCATGTACTGCAAGGCCCCAATTGGCCAGTGTCTGTGTCATCACCATCATTATCATTGTTATTTTTATTTAATGCCATTCTCAAGGTGACAAACATGAAAACATTTGAATAGCCTTACAGAGTTTTTTTTAAAAAGGAAGGACCCTACTCTAAAATGCATGAAGTTTAGATTGGGGGCATTAGAACAAAGGGAGGGAAAGGATATAATAAAGTAAGCAGGAAGAATGTGAATAAATGTAGTAATGTATGTTTATAATTTATTTTGGTTGGGCCTGGGAAGTGTTTCCTTGCTGCCAGGACAAGGAGGAGGTTGGACATCAAGGTGAAATTATGTTTTTCCCTCCTTTGCATTTGGAGGTTCAGCAATTTATTTCCTTTCCATGGGAGTGATCCTTGTCTGAAGAGCAGAAGCAGATGTGCAACGTATTGGGTCCGTGGCCCCAATCTGCTATTTCTGTGTGGTGTGTTTGCCAGATCTGGATTGGGAAATGGCTGGATATTTTGGAGGTGGGGCTTGAGGAGGGCAGGATTTAGTGAAGTGGGGGACTCCAATGGGTTATAATGCCATAGAGTCCACCTTCCAGAGTGTTCGTTTTCTCCAAATGAATTGACCTTTGTTGTCTAGAGATCAGTTGCAATCCCAGGATATTTCCAGCTAGGGATGCCAGCCATCAGGTGCGGCCCGGGGATCTCCCACAATGACAGCTCAACTCCAGGCTACAGAGATCAGTTTCTCTGGAGAAAATGGATGCTTTGGAGGGTGGACTCTATGACATTGTACCCCACCAAGGTCTCTCTCCTCCCAGGCTCCATCCCAAGTGTCCAGGTGTCCAAATCTGAATCTGGCAACCCTACCCCCTCCATCCCTTGCCAGTGGCCAGGGTGGATCTTGCAACCCTATCTCTAGCCACCACCTGGAGTTTGGCAACCCTGGGTTCAGCTCTGCTCTTTCCATTATGGTCACTGTGGGATTCCACCCATCTGGCCTCAGCAGGAGAGCAGAGGGTGCTTAACAGAGGAGTAGCTGGGCCAAACTGTGCCCGCTGCGCAGTCTATATTTTCTGCCCCCCCCCCCCGGCGCCCCCCCCCCCCCCCGTGGTGTCTCCCCTTCCCACACTTACCTTAGTTCCTATCCTTCTTCTAGAACTTTTACAGGCTAAAAAAAAAGGCCTATTCACACTTCAGGCATAAAAACGGCCTGATGGGACCCATACTTCCCAGGAGACGTTGTGAGCCCCAAGGTCTCCTGGGAACTGGGTTGCTAAAGTTCTAGGAAAAGGAAAGGAACTAAGGTAAGTGTGGGAAGGGGAGGGGGGGCGCTGTGGGGGGAAGGGGAGGGGGAATTTTGCGCCCCCCCCCATGACCCAAAACTGTGCGCCCGGTGTGTGGCGCACTGCCCCGCCCCCTGGTGGCCCCACCTCTGGTGCTTAACCATAATTTGCTCCTCCTCCTCCTTCCTAGCTGCCCTGGCTCCTCACTGACTTCCTCCCAAACTCTTTTGAAGACTGCACTGAAACCTGCTTAGGCCTTTTTGGCTAGCATTGCCAACCTCCAGTTGTGGCCTGGAGATCTCCCAGAATTATAACTCATCTTCAAACTACTGTTTTCCTGGAACAAACGGCTGCTTGAGGGGGTGGGCTCTGTGGTATTATTCCCCCTGAGGTCCCTCCCCCCAAATTTATCCCTCCCTCAGGCTCCACCCCCAAATCTCCAAGAATTTCTCAACCCTACTCCTGGCTGATCCCCACCTGGCACATCTGGTATCTACCCCACAGGTTCCACCTGGAGACTCCACAGATCAGTTGTACCATGAGAAGCAGTGTCTTCAAGGGATGGTTCCTCTGTGCAGCCTTTCCCTTATCCTTCAGTAGGTCCCTATCGGGACCAGAGACATCCCTCTACCTGGCATTCTTCAGGTACCTCTTGTGGATACTGCCAAGTCCTCGATTGTTAAGATATCTGGTCTGTGTGTCCAGGAAATGGGCAGGGGGTGATATGTTTAATGCTTTGAGGCCCCATGTGGTTAGGTCCCTACAGACGCAGGGCCTGTGAAACAGAATCGGGAAATGAGTTGCAAACTTATTTTGCAGGATCCAGCTTAACAGAGAATTATTGATTGTATTTACATTGTGTAACGTTGCATTGTTCGCTGCCCTGAGCCCGGCTTGCCGGGGTAGGGCTGGATAGAGATCCAAGTTAAAGAATAGGAGTTAATTTAGCTCATGAGTCTCTCCTCTCTCTCCTCCTCCTCCCCCCCCCTTTGTATTCTGTATTTTATACACTGCCATGGTTGTATGTTAGCCTATTATGCAGGCAGGTGAGAGAGAGAGCTAGCAACTGTGTGACCCCAGTTGGGTGGAAGCCAAATCATCTGTTGCAATGGTGGCTTAGACATCTAAGCTAGCTTTGGACATTCCTACATTCCTCAGGCCCATCAGCTCAAATCCTTACAAGTCTGCAGCCTCTGTTGTCTTTGAGCCTTGAGTGGCACAGAATGTTCCGGCAGAAAAGGCCCCGGGGTCACAGGAAGTGCAGCCAATCAGCTGTGCAAGTGACTTCCTGTTGCCATTTACAGAAGCCGCCGCTTGGGTCTGGTTTCCCTTTGCGGATTGTTTCACGTGTGGTCAGATGTTGGCCAAGTTAGTTAGGGGAGAATACTGTTTGCTAGCCTAGCTTAATGTAAGTTCATGCAAGATTCGGTGCCTCTTTACTAGGTTATAAGCTTGAACGCTTCCATTGGTGGATTAATCAATTAATTGAGTTTGTGGGTGAGGGGAATTCATTTTTTTGCCAGGACTGCAGTCACATTAGAAGCGTCTTTTGGAGTGAGCATAAAAGGATCTGTTACCCCAGGGAAGACATTCCATGAACATACATTCTATTTTGTTCTGTGTTTAATTAATGCATCGACTCCATCTTTCCCCTTAACTTTTCTCCTGGATTTCTCCCAGCAAACTCAGGCTAATGTACAGGGTGTGTGTGTTCCTCCACACTGTGGGGCCAGGACCGCGTTTCTGGTCCTACACAGCTGAATTAGTTTAAGAAAAACTTAAAGTTAGAAAACACCCAAGAAGCAGTTTTGAAACAGAAGATAAATTTACTGGACAGCATAAGTATCTGACCAGGGTGTCCCCTTAAGGGTAAGAGGCACACCCTTCTTCATACAAAAAGACCAATTTTATAGACACAGAATTTAGAAAGTTACAGAAGGTGAACTCTCCCGGAGAGGAGAGGTGCACGCCTTTGGTGCTCTCGAAAGTGGGGAGAGACACGCTTCCTTCCGGTGCTCGTTTTCGGGAGTGCACAGGCACACCCAGCATATAGGAAGAACCTTAGTTTTTATAGATGCAAAGAGTACAGACGTCACACAGTCCATCCCCTTACTCACGTACATAATCCATACCTCTTTCACGTGCTACAAGCATGTACCTTAAAAATCCCATTGGATAGATCTGTCTCCTGGTCACAGTAAGACAGCCTCTTATTCTACGTGTTACATTCCTTCTGTTACTCAAACGCCGCATGCTGTTAGCTTGTGGCCCTCCCTGCCCATATGAAGGACAGCAATAAAACTAGCCTGCTGTCTTTCTTGTTTCCAAGAAAAACTTGTTCTTCTGTTTTTCTCCCAGAGAGAGATATGTCCTTAAGGTATGCAGCATTCTAACATTCCTTAGGATCATAAAACTTTCCTTTCAATTCCCCAGTTTGAAATGTTAAAACATGATTCTAACAACAATTTATAGACATTCTGGCCCGTCCCCACAACACTTTTATTGTAAGGTAGGTTGATCTTCATGAGAGACCCCCAAGGTTGCCCCCTGAGCTTCAGAGCTGTGTGGGAATTTAAACCTCGGCCTTTCTCAATCCTAATATGAGACTCTAATCACTATCTGACACTGTTCCATTCTCGCCCTTTTAATTTGGCGCCTAATTATGCTTCAGGCTGTGTCCTCCCAGGGCCCTGGTGATCCAGCATCTTCTGCCAGATTGATGAGATCACTTCTGGCTTAGAAACAATATTTGAATGAAAGGAGCTTTGGGTCCTCATTGGGAAGAAAGACAGACTATAAATAAACAAACAGTTTTGTTGCCTTGACCGTTCAGATATTAATTTGTTGACAGACATCCTTTTTTCCCCCAAGGGACTGTCTCATTGTCTCTTCCTACTGAAGCTAGTTGCCAGTGTCCAAGAGGCATCTGGAAATCTCCTGCTTAATTGACAACCAAGACCAGTTCCTCTGGGAAAACGGCTGATTTGGAATATAGATTCTATGGTATTATTGATATGGACATGTAGTTTATGATGTTTTAAGTCATTGTATTTAATCATACAAGTTATATGAGAGTAATTTACTGGGCACCAAGCACTTCAGAAGCTTACTTTAGTTGGGAGAAACGAAACTCATGGGGCAGCCTGACACTTGAGTTTTTCAGGTGGTTTGGGAAAACAGGGCCCCACCAAGGAGATAAGGAATTAGCAGAAGCTCACTAATACAGACAAAGGTAAAATAGAAACCAGTAGTTGTTAGAGAAACCTTTTACGCAAGGTGTTTTTGACTTAAGTTTCACCAAATATGGGAATGGGCAAGGTGTAGTAAAAGGTGGGATGAGATGACCAGGTCTGTACGTCTTCTTGACTCAAACCAATGGTCAGAAGACAAGGAGGGATGTTTGTAAGAGGGTATAAATTATGTTAAGCAAGCAACAGCCCCTTGAACCTCCTCCCTGTTGCTAACAGAGGAGAGTTCCCTCTTCTGCACAGAATTGAAAGAAAACAATAAATCTCTGAACACTGAAGAAGTTTTTGGATGGTTATTTTTGTAACCGGTCAGAGCTTTTGCTCTGTGGACAGGGCCTTTGCCCTGTGCCTAACATTATTTCCTGCTGAAGTCCCTCTCTTCCCCAAACCCCGCTTTCCAGCATGGTGTAGAGAGCCAGCGTGGTATAGTGGTTAAGAGCAGTGGACTCTAATCTGGAGAACCAGGTTTGATTCCCCACTCCTCTACCTGAGTGGCAGACTCTAATCTGGTGAACCTAGTTTGAGTCCCCACTCCTCCACACGAAGCCTGCTGGATGACCCTGAGGTAGCCACAGTTTTTTCAGAACTCTCTCAGCCCCACCTACTTCACCAGATGCTTGTTATAGGGAGGGGAAGGAAAGATAATTGCTTTGAGACTCCCTAAAGATAGGGAAAATGGGGTATGAAAACCAAGTCTTCTTCTACTACAGCTGGACTCAAATCTAATTATTTACTTATGGACCACATTGCGGCAAGACATTAAAGATCAACAGAACCTCCATGTTCAGAGACAGTATACATCCAGTTGTTGAGGGAAGGTAACATGGGAGGGATATTGCTGTCCTACATTTAGAGATATTCAACCTCTGAAGACCAGGCTGAGATCCAACGGTGATAGGCAGGTTATGTTGAGCTGCTTTTTGTGAGGTTCCCCAGAATGTGGGTGGAAGCAGGATGTTGGGCTAGTGGTGGCGAACCTTTGGCACTCCAGATGTTATGAACTACAATTCCCATCAGCCCCTGCGATCTGGCAGGATTGCAGCAGTGGCATAGTGGTTAAGAGCAAGTGTACTCTAATCTGGAGGAACCAGTTTGATTCCCCATTCTGCCGCCTGAGCTGTGGAGGCTTATCTGGGGAATTCAGATTAGCCTGTGCACTCCAACACACGCCAGCTGGGTGATCTTGGGCTAGTCATAGTTCTTCTGAGCTCTCTCAGCCCCACCTACCTCACAGGGTGTTTGTTGTGAGGGGGGAAGGGCAAGGAGATTGTCAGCCCCTTTGAGTCTCCTGCAGGAGAGAAAGGGGGGCTATAAATCCAAACTCCTCCTCTTCTTCTTCTTCTTCTTCTTCTTCTTCTTCTTCTTCTTCTTCTTCTTCTTCTTCTTCTTCTTCTTCTTCTTCTTCTTCTTCTTCTTCTTCTTCTTCTTCTTCTTCTTCTTCTTCTTCTTCTTCTTGGTGTTTGTTGTGAGGGGGGAAGGGAAAGGAGTTTGTCAGTCCCTTTGAGTCTCCTTCAGGAGAGAAAGGGGGATATAAATCCAACTCTTCTTCTTGCTGTGCAAAACTCAGATCTTTGGGGATCTTAGCTGTTGTTCTTTTAGAAAAAAAGAAGAAAAAATCTCAATGATAAGCGCTGAAGCCATGTGTGGCATACTGTATTACGTATATATGCAACGTGAAGCAACTTACTAGCAATGAAAGAATATTAGGTATCAGATTTGTACTGTTGAATCATTCCTGACTTTTTTTTTAGTCCACAGAGAAAGAGTCTGTCGGTGGCTTGAAATGCACGACATTTTTGTGGCTGTTTTGTGTGAAAGATGAGTCTAAGCATTTGTTTGTATGAATGTGGAGAAATGGAGCAACCATGTCTTTTTGGCTGTGGCTTCTGGCAGAGAAGTTGGGGGAAACTGGATGGGCTCTTAAAGGTGGTCTTTCAACTCTATGATTCTATGATTCCATTCCTGTCTTCTGTGTGTCACGACTGGAAACTTTATTTTTCAAACAGCGTGAATAGTCACCTGACCTGGTATCCTGCAATAAATTCACACACGCACAGCTGATAGCACCAAAGGAAGCGTGACTCAGGAATCATCAGTTTGTAGTACAGGGTCACCTGTCTTCTGTCTTCTTTAGAGAGCCAGTGTGGTGTTGTGGTTAGGAGCAGTGGACTCTAATCTGGAGAACAGGGTTTGTTGCCCGCTCCTCCATATGAGCAGCAGATTCTAATCTGGATAACTGGGTTTGTTTCCCTGATCCTCCACACGAAGCCTGCTGGGTGACCTTGGGCTAGTCACAGTTCTCTCAGGACTCTCTCAGCCCCACCCACCTCACAAGGTATCTGTTGTGGGGAGAGGAAGGGAAAAGGAGCTTGTAAACCACCTTGAGTCTCCTTACAGGAGAGAAAGGTGGGGTATAAATCCAAACTCCTCCTCCTCCTTCTTCTTCCCTCACAACCATCCTGGATGGCAAGCTAGGCAGAAAGAAAAGGAATGGCTCAAAGTCAACCAATGAGCTTGTGGCTGAGTACAGTTTTGATCCAGGGCCTCCCTACTCCTAGTCCAACACTCATACCACCACAATGGCCCTCATGAACTCCATTAGAATCAGGACTATAGGTAATCTCAACCTGTATTTTTTACAGTGAATGCTGAATATTCATTCGTGGAGTAACTGTGCAGACAGAAAAAGTCTGCGTACCATCACAGCCCTTATTAGCACGTCCACTGAACGGTGGTTTTCCACTCCAGTTTCCAGTGCCAAGGGGCTTCAGCACAAAGATGCTGAGAGACAGAGCAACACCACTCTACATCAGTAGAAAATCATGATCGCCATTAGCTTTCAGCTTTCACTTGCCATTCAGGCTGTGTGTGACTGCTCACTGTGATGGTGAAAAGTGTCATCAAGTCACTGCTGCCTTACGGCGACCTTGTAGGGTTTCAAGACAGAGATAGTTTGCTGTTGCTTGCCTCTGAGTAGCAGCCCTGGAATTACTTGGTCGCCTCCTGTCCAAGTACTAGCCAGGGCTGTCCCTTCTTAACTTCTGAGATCTGATGAGATCAAACTGGCCAGGTCAGGGCAATATGAGATGCATTATACAGGGCACAGAATAGAATACTTTGCTCCATAAAGGTCTAGTAGCACCTTGCTCCTGTCCTGATGATGATATCATCATCATCATCATCATCATCATCATCATCATCATCATCATCATCATCATCATCATCATCATCATCATTATTATTATTATTATTATTATTATTATTATTATTATTATTATTATTATTATTATTATTATTATTATTATTATTATTATTATTATTATACCTGGGAGGTATCATCAGGATAGTCTCTCACTGATACCACCCAGGTTTTGTGAAGTTTGGTCCAGGGGGTCCAAAGCTATGGACTCCCAAAGGGGGTGCCCCATCCCCCATTGTTTCCAATGGGAGCTAATAGAAGATGGGGCTACACGTTTGAGGGTCCATAACTTTGAACCCCCTGAACCAAACTTAACCAAACCTGGGTGGTATCATTAGGAGAGTCTCCTAAAGATACCCTTTATAAGCACTGAGGCTGGGGGTGGGGCTTGTGGAGGCATGGCCATGCCCCCAGGGGCAGGTGGGGGCCTGTCCCCACCCCCTGAACACCCCTCCCCCCATAAAAATCTATACCTACGTCCCTGGTATCAGAACAGAAGTGTGTATCTGTAAGGACTGCTTAAAGTATAAGGAAGGGGGGGTGGAAGTTGGTGGTGAGTTGGGTAGGATTTTAGAGCACAACCCTTTTGGAGGACACCCACCAAGTTTGCATCGTTACTCCAACTACCCTGTTTCCCCGAATATAAGACAACCCTGGAAAATAAGACATAGTAGAGGTTTTGCTGAAGTGTGAAATATAAGGCATCCCCCAAAAGTAAGACGTAGCAAAGTTTTTGTTTGGAAGCATGCCCGACGAATAGAACACAGAAAAATAAGACACCCCCTGAAAATAAGACATAGCGCATCTTTGGGAGCAAAAATTAATATAAGACGCTGTATTATTTTGGGGGAAACACGGTAGAAATGTTCCCGTACTGAAAAGAAGCTCTTGATGATTAAGGAAATGACATGAATTACAAAGCTTTTTTCAAGGGAGGGAGAGTTGGGTACAGTTGGGTACAGTTCTACGAAGGGACATCCTCCCCCTCCCATTTGGATCATCTGTCTAAGGGACTTTTGTAAGACCTGTCCTTCAGCTTGTCTCTCGACTTTGGGTCACTCTTCACTGTGTGATTTCCTACTAAAGCCAAAGCCGAGAGCTTCACGGGTATATCTGTTTCCCAAATTATATAAACGGTCCAATCCGCACAGCACAAAAAGAATATTTCTGTGGGATGTTTTAAAAAGAGGCAACAGCTTCTTTTCACTCCCCACACCCAAAATAAGACGTCTGGGGGAAGTCTTGAAAGAGGTGGCTTCTGGGTATTTTACAGACAGTAAAAGCATCAGAGGGGAACAGAGGCTGTTTCCCACCTGACTGCTTTACTGTCTGGACAGTTTCAACCTCAGATTGCGCCTGACATTTTGTGTGGAGCTGAAGGGATTCTCCTTGCCACCATTTCCTGAAGGTTTTCTCAGGACATTTACTCTGCAAGCACCAATTCTGGGCGCCTTTTCAGCCCAAAAAGTACATAATTGTACTCAGCTGGTCCTGCCGATTCCAGCAATATGTAGTTTCTCTATTTTTTTTTAGGAGTTATCTTTGTAGCTACGCAGATATGCATAAGAGAACCTTAGCCTCTGAGATGGATCTGCTGCCCATTGAAAAGCATTGGGTTGACCTGCCTTCTGCAAACCAACATGTTTCTGTGCAGTAAGAAAAAACAAAGTCTGTCAGTCCACAGAGGGCAGGTCAACCCAGTATTTTTCAATGGGCAGCAGACATGTCGTCCAAGTGGATAAGATTCTCTTACGTGTGTCTATATAGCTACGTCGACAATAGCTCCTCAAAAATTTTAAAAAGAGGAAAACTATATATTGCCGGGATCAGCAGGACCAGCTGAGTACAACTATGTACTTTTGGGGCTGAAAAGGTTCCCAGGATCACAGCCTGGAGATCAAACGTCCTGGGGCAAACGGTGGGAGAGAGAATCCCTTCAGCTTCACACAAAATGTCGGGCATAAGCTGAGGGTGAAACTAACCCGAGAGCAAAACAGTCAGGCTGGAAACATAAGACATCTCCTTAGCTCTGCATTCCGCACAGCCAGGCAGGAGATGTCTTGCAGGCGGCTTAGAGGGGAAAGGTGCACTTTGAAGCATTCTCTCAAAAAGATGCCTTAAGCTAAAACAAGGTGTCCTGAGGACATCTTGGGGAGAAAGCTGTGTGGAGTCCCTTCCGAGGACATCTTTTTTAGAGTCCTCGGAATGTTTTATTTAGGCTGTGCAGAACAGACCTGTGTTTTACTAGTTTCAGGTACATAGCTGGTTAGTGTGTGTGTGTGCGCGCGCCATTAAGTCACAGCTGACATATGGCAACTATATAAGGTTTTTAGGCTAAGAGACCTTCAGAGGTGGTTTGCCATTGCCTGCCTCTGTGTGGAGAGAGTTCTGAGAGAACTGTGACCGGCTCGAGGCTCTCCAGATTAAAGTCCATCATTCTTAACCACTATACCATGCTGGCTCTTTAGTGTATAGTAGCAGAAGAAAATTCAGGTCCAGTTGCACCTTAAAGACTTGGGCTCATTCCACACATGCAGAATAATGCACTTTCAAACTGCTTTCAGTGCTCTTTGAAGCTGTGCGGAATAGCAAAATCCACTTGCAAACAATTGTGAAAGTGGTTTGAAAATGCATTATTTTGCGTGTGCGGAAGGGGCCTTGGATACAAGAAGGAATGAAGCTCCACCAGCCCTTATGTCCAGGGCAGAAGGTCGGAGAGGGATTGCAAAGAACGGCCAGTTGGAGTCATCTTGCAGAATCCCTTCTGCGTTTACTCCTACTTTCAGGCTTGGATGGAAAAATTGATGGATCTTCAGTTGTCTTTTTAATCCAACAATGAAAGCTTTGACTGAAAAATTATACCCTGTACATTTTTGTCATTCTTTATGGTATATTTCCACTCCTCCTAAATCTAGTCCAGCTGCCCTTATGATATGTTCTGCATACTGACTGAACAGACAGGGAGATAAAATTTATCTTTGTCTGACACCAGGTGTTACTGGATTCAAAATATGGCTTTTTCCACACAGAACATTTAAAACATTTTGCAAAAATTTTAAAAAGAATCATTTTGGCTTTTTTTCCTGCCCGCATAGCATGGGAAAAATAAAGTGTTTCTGTTTCTGGTTGTGGTGGGTTTTCTGGGCTGTTTGTTCTTTGTTCGTTTGTCTTCTGTGAGCTGTCTTCGAAGCTAAGAAGATACGGAGAATCAAATTGCTGATTCTCATATCGTGTCTCCGTATCTTCGAAGATAGCTCACAGGAGGAAAAAGGGGGGAAACAACATGTTCCCAGAATTAGCAGGCAATACTGAGTTTATTCATGTACTTAAATCACTGGAATGGCGTGCAGCAGCAATACCAGCTGAAGAAACATCCGTGGGAAACATTCAGTAGATGGCAGACAGCATGGAGAATCGTGAAGCAGCAGAAAATGGTGGGTGCAAGCAGTGAAGGAAATGAAACTGAGAGCTTTAAACTCGGGCAGTAAAAATAAAACATTTCCTGCTGTCCAGACAGCAAGCAAGAAACATTTTGAAAACGTTCCAGGGAAAAAGATTGCTAGTTTAGCATTTTCAAAAAAACGTTTGAGGCTGAAATAGACAATTCTCAAAATGGCTCTGGTGGGTTTTCTGGGCTGCGTGGCCGTGGTCTGTAACAGACTTCTGAGATACACCTCTGAAGATGCCAGCCACAGATGCAGGCGAAACATTAGGAACAAGATCCACCAGACCATGGCCACGCAGGCCGGAAAACCCACCAGGGCCAGTTTAATCCGGCCATGAAAGCCTTTAACAATACATTTTCAAAATGTTTTGTGGGAAAATCTGTGTGGAATTCCTCCCCAAAATTCTTCTTTTTCCATCCTGAAGACATTTTATTTGTGTTGTGCGGAAAAGGCCTATGTGCTACGAATTTGACCACTTTTTTGGCTATGGTGATGCAACCCCCATTTCTGCTTTCTTTATAATGAGCCATGCAAAGAAACTGGCATCTAGTTCTTCAAAAGATTCAGCTCCTAGTGCTTCTTCGAAGAAGCTGCCACATTGAATGCCAATTACATGCATTTTGGCCACTTCCAAGCCCCATTCAGATCCAGAAATTCAGCCAGCAGTCTGCAAGGAAAGCTTCCAGGGAGGAGGAGGAGGAGGAGGAGGAGGAGCTTGGAAATAACTTTTTATTGAGAAACCATAAAAATCAATTTTGGGCAGGGAGGGGAATAACTTTTCCCCCTCTTCTAATAAATTGTAGGGGAAGAAAACCAACACTAGGGGATATTTTAATAGAGGAAATGCTCGTTGAACACCTGCTCCCTTATATTGGACAGTCCTACCAATTGTTTGCTCAGAGGCAAACAACGGTGAATGCTGGAGACAAATTCCAGAGGAATAGACAAGTCAATCTATTATATACGTATTTTTGTGCCGTCAAATCGCAGTTGACTTAGGCAACCCTGTAAGGTTTTTAATGCAAGAGATATTCAGAGGTGGTTTGCCATCACCTGCCTCTGCATCAGGATCCTGGTATTCCTTGGAGGTCGACCATCCAAATACAAACCAGGGCTGACTCCTGCTTAGCTTCTGAAGTTTGATAGATCAGGTTAACCCGGGGCTACCCAGGTCAGGGCTTAGTCTAATATAGCAACATTAGAAAGGACTCTGGTGCCTCTTTAAAGACTAGGCGTCTTTTCAGTACCATCAGCATTGGGGCTACTCCATTGGGTGCATAAAACTTATCTTTCTCGTGATTGTAGGTTCCTGGGGAAAAGTCTAGGATGGATGCCCAGAATCACTGCCACTCACACTGCCCCTCCCCCTCCACAACCTTTCTGCTGGGACCGCGCAAGGTCAGCCCTCATCCCCACGTATGGTAGTTGGGAGCTGTTGTTGGAAGTTAGCTGCCCAAACTTTGGCTGGAGTGATCTGTTACTGTGAGTGGTCACCCAGACAAGGTGCATGTGATTGGTGGCTGTAGAAACCTGCTCTTTTCCTTCCCCGCCCTGCGTCAGGAGGGCATGGCCATAGTTGGTCCCTCCCCCAGCATGAGGCTCCAGGCAATTGCCCATTGACTAAGCCCTCCTCCCCCCCCCCCCCGTCCCCTCGTTCCCTCAGCAGAATGTCAGGTTCTGTGACTGGAGTCAATAAGGGAAGTCTTTATTGGAAACAACAGCACATATCTGGCTTTGTGAAATCCAGTTCTGACACACTCACAATTGCTCCTGTCTTTATCCACACGCAGTAGCCACACCTGAGGGCATTCCTTTGATGGAAGGAAAAAACACATCCTGGCACAGATAAAGCTATGCACATGGAGGGAAAATTGTGAACGGTCATGTCAAATAGCCACAAAATGCAGAAGATATCAGTTTGTGATATTTCTGCACTAAGCTCAGAAGAAGAGCTTTCACAACCATTATAGCAGTGTTCAGGTCACAACCATTGTGAAACACAACCTCTTTCACAACCGTTATAGCACCGTCCATTTAAGCCCTTGTTAACGCAGTAAACTCAGCAAACAGTTTATTCAGCTTTTATTTACTTTACAACAGCTCTGTTAGTCTGCGAGGTGCGAGCAAACTCCTTTTGTTTTGCTTAAAAAGAAGAAAAGCAATTGTTCAGCAATTAAAAATGTATTGTGCCACAGCACTGGGATATCTTTCAATGAATGTATTATGGGTGGTTTTTTTAAAAAAAATGAGCTATTTCCCAGAAAACTAGGTTATTTCCCATGAACCTGTGTTCTCCTGTTCAGGAACTCACTGGGGTGGGTAAAGGGGACGACGAGGAGAATATTAAGTCACTTAAAGTGAAAAAACCTGTCCCTAAGGACAGAAGTGAAGAATTTATTTATTTTCATTTGTTTAAAACGTTTTAACACCACCTTTCCACCCAAAACAGTGAATGGTAGAACATCTGAACATTCAGAACCGCATTTAAAATGATAAAGCAATGCAGTAAAAACATATACATTTGTAAATGTACGATGCATGCTCCAGCAGCAACCTTGGTAACTGTGGTAGTCTAACAGGTACGGTTGTCGATTTCCAGGAAGTGATGGAAGATCTTCTGGGATTACAACTGATCTCCAGGTGACAGAGATCACTTCACCTCCTAGGCTCATTCCGCACATGCAGAATAATGCATTTTCAAACTGCTTTCAGTGCTTTTTGAAGCTGTGCGGAATAGCAAAATCCACTTGCAAACAGTTGTGAAAGTGGGGTGCTGTGTGGTTTCCGGGCTGTATGGCCGTGTTCTAGCAGCATTCTCTCCTGACGTTTCGCCATATATACTCCACTTGCTTTCCCTTCCTACTATCAGATCCTCTGAAGATGCCAGCCACAGATGCAGGCGAAACGTCAGGAGAGAATGCTGCTAGAACACGGCCACACAGCCCGGAAACCACACAGCACCCCAGTGATTCCAGCAGTGAAAGCCTTCGACAATACAGTTGTGAAAGTGGTTTGAAAACACATTATTTTGTGTGGGTCCTAGAGAAAATGGCTGCTTTGGGAGGTGGACTCTATAGCATTCTTCTCCACTGAAATTGCTCCTGTCCCCAAACCCCAGCCTTTCAGGCGCCACCACAAAAATCTCCAGGAATTTCGGAGTGTAGGGTTTAGTAGGCAGTCATCCTGGACTTCATCGTTTTAGACTGAGATGGGAGCTCCTGACATAACGCACTCGTGCGTTTCCCCCCTACACATACATGAAAGGGGAAAGTACCTCAGGGACTTGCAGTCCAACCTAGTTTTCTCATTGACTTGCTAGTTTTCTCGGTACAGAGCATAGTTTTTTCTTTGTTCTAATGGAGGAGCATTCTGTTATGACGTGAACTCCCTTCTGCATACTAAAGAGATACACCCCAAACACAGGTTGACTCCCTCAGTGAGAACTAGGCCCGAGCTTCTCAGTGCCCCTGCTTGGCTTGATCCCAATTTGTGAGGTTGTTATTCTAGACCTGTGTGCTGCACCTTTAACACTCTATATTGAGTCGGGTTCCTTTCCAGGGCTTGGGAATTTCTCATCCTCCACACATTTCTTTCTCCTTTGCGTCTCTTTCCCGCTCCTCTCCTCCTTTTTAGCCAACTTCTGCTTTCTTTTTGGGCTCTTATCTCTAGTAATGCCCCACAATAAGAGGCCTTTTCTGCCTTTTTTTAATGGCGCTGGCGAGGTCCCGGGCAAAAAGACCTATTCTTTTCGCTCTTGTCTTCTGCAGCCAGCCGCTGGCGGCATCGAAAGCTTTTGTGCGTGTGTGTTGTGTGCCTGACTAATTGAGCTGAAGGACTTGCGTCTGAGAAACCTTGAAAGGGGCTTTTGTTGAGGATGCAGGCTTTGGGGTAGCTCGCCGGCACGGCTTTGCTAAGGAACGTGGGTCTTGAGTAAACGCGACTCTTTAGCGTTGCGCCTTGCCGCTGTCTTCAGAGGCGTTAGACTTTCCCTCCCTCCTTTTTTGAAAAGGTTATTTAAAACCTCAGATACATCTCATGGCTGTTGTTAAGGCTATTTCCCTGCCCCCTGCCTTTTAAAATGTAGTTTGGGAACTGGAAGAGGGGGTGACGAGGGGGAAAAAGATAGGCAGGAATGTCTTTGCACTGCTGGAATATTCAGACTGTCGCATGTGGCACCCCAGGGGATCGGGATGTGCAAACATTCCTGTCTGGAATTTCTTTGGGAAATCCATTTACCATTTCCAAGATTTCTCTGGAAAATCTGCTCAGTGTGTTGTGTTCCATTTTCTGCATTTTACAGCCCTCCAACTCCCTATCTAGAGCATTATGGAGCCTTCATAGCTCATGTATGCCCATGTTGCTCACAGGTGCACTGCATCATTGGTTTTGAAGTCTACAGCAGTCTAAAGTGCAGTGAGTCTGTGGGAGAAGTGCCCATATGCCAAGGTTTTTGAGCTCTGTAAAATTTTAACGACAATTGAGAGACAGAGAGCGTGCTGTGGTGTTGCTAAGTTATTGGGGAATGGGAATCAAAACTAGCAGGTTTCATAAGCATTCGAATTCTCATATCTACACCAAGTGTCTATGTACAGTAAAACTGATATATTTTGCAGTGTTCGAGGATATCTTGATGGCATGTATGTTGATGTAGCTGTGACTCAGAGGCACAGTGTCTGATTTGCATGCAGAAGGCTTCGAGTTTATTTCCCAGCATCTCTAGTAAAAAGAATCAGGTGACAGGAAAAACCTTGACCTGAGATCCCAGAAAGACACTGCCCATGATAGACCAACAATCTGACTTGGCCTAACATAGCTTCCTGTGTAGCGTCATCGTTTGTCCCATGTGGAATTTTGTTTGTTTCCACCAATCCAAATCATACTTTGATTGTCTGACATACAGAAACATGACGACATGCATCATTGGCTAACTTTGTGTGCGCAAATGTACGAAGCCACCTTATGCTGGGCTAGATCACTGCTTTGTCTAACTCAGTATTGTCCGTTCTGTCTGAGGGCAGTTTTAATTAAAATTTGATTTGTCCGTGGAATAAAAATGCTGGCCCAAGAAAAGATATCACCTGATCTATTCACTGTGTTGTTCATCACTGCGTCTGTGAACTGTCTGTGTGAAGAATTTTTCTGCTGGAACAATTGTTGCACATAGCTCCTGTTCCTTAACAGCACTTGTAGGCTCAAGATAGTTAGAGAAGTGTAGGAATTCCTGGGGTGCTTCTGTCCCTCTGGGGAGAAATGGTAGGGTAAAATACACCATCCTTCGCACACTTGATTAAAAAAGGGTGATCAGTATGAGATTGCATGGGTTTGAGAAGGGTTCACGACTGAGCAGTAGAGCAGTGATTTTGTGTGCTGAAAGTCTTGGGTTCAGTCCTTGGCATCTGTAGTTAAAAGCTCGCAAATAGAATGTACTAAGAATAAAAGAGCTTCTCACAGGCAGAGTAACAGGAAAGTGGCATTGAGTTATGCCTCTGGTAGATACTGAGAAGTGTCATCACACATTGGGTGACAGTCCAGGAATTATCCAACTTTCTATGAGCTTTACCATAGAGAGTTGGGAAATTTCTAGAATGTCACCCAACCCCATGACATCACTTCTGGGCACAGACCTGCAAGTGATTTTGTGGTGTTGCCCAGTGTCAGACTTTCCCCGCATTTTGCTTAGTTGCTCCACCAAACAGCAGCAAGAACCCAAGTTGCCTTCCATAGCAAGCAATCAGTTTCCATAAACAAATAGTAAGCTAAATGTCTCCATGCTTGGCTCCATATAAAAATAACTTCAAATATTCATGTGTTAGGAAAGCTATAACGTATCATGGAGGCAAAGTGAAGATATACGGGGTCATCTCTACCTTTTTGTGGCACCTCCTGTGATGTTTGTGACCTATGTTGGCAGTGGGATGCTTACTCCTTCCTCAACAAGAATAATCCATTCAGCATGTCTGATCCAGGCAATGATGCTGTTTAAAGGATGAAAATTCCTACCAAGAAACCTTATCTTGTCTGTATGTGGCCTGGTTTTATTGCTTTTTGTAACTGGGGCAAGTCACCACATTACTGTCAGATGAAGTAAAAAATAAAAATAATCACGTTCCTTACAGTGTACCCAACAGCAGGGGTAAGGGTGGGTGGGAGATTCCTGTCGCATGAATTATAGATCTATGGAGGTATTAAATTGATTAGTGTAACCGATTAATGGATGAAACATTGCCATCTTAGCAATTGGATGCGTTTTCTGGCATTTAAGTGATTTCACAGGAGTTTGTGATTGTAACATGGTTGTTTTTTTTCAAAATATTTTTGAGTAATCTGCCTCGAGTTGCTATTTTTATGGTGATTGAGGTAGCTTTCACAACTGTGCAAGTTCCACTGTGAAACACGTTGGGCTCTGGATTCCACATCATGTGTGTTCATTTATTTAGTCCTTAATTCCTCAGGGTAGGTAAAAAAAGGTCAATTAGATATAAATCCATTAGCACCTTTTTCCCCCTTTGCTTTCAAAGCTGACTCAAGGCAACCCCACAGGGGTTTCAAGGCAAGAGATGTTCAGATGTGGTTTGCCTCAATGTTATGCCCCTGGTATTCCTTGGAGATCTCCCATCCAAATACGTGCCAGAGTCAAGGCTAAGGGTATATGAATGGCCCAAGGTCACCCAGCAAATTTCCATGGCAAAGTGGGATTCACTTTAACCACTACTCCATGTTAGCCCTCAGTAGCACTTTAGACCAACAAGAGTTTCTGGGTTAAGCTTTGGAGCGTCTTAAGCTCTCCTCATCAGACACAAGTTATGGCAGTTAGAAAATCCCGCTTGACAATAGTTAAACCACATTTTTATCTTATCTTTGGCCAGCAAAACCAACTGGAATGAAAACATATTGCTTTCTCTTCCAGAAAAAGGTTAGTCTGGCTTTGGTGAGTCATCAAGGAAATATAATTCCAAAACTGAGATGCAGCAACTGAGAAAAAACTCATGCCGTGTTTCCTCTTAATCAGAAAGGGTATTGAGTTGAGATTTTCAATTTAAACCCCATTGAATACAATCTGGATTCATTTTTCCATGTCGATTTTGCTGTAGGCCCAAATCCCTCAATCTACCAGTTCCGTTTGGTTCCCATACGGATTTTAACGGCTAAAATGAAACGGCAAACATCTGTGCGCCAACCAGTTTTTTATCCTCGTTTCAACCAGCTGCGGTTTGAATTCTGGGCTTAATTTTCGCTTTGTCTCTCTTCTCTGCCGACGCATTTAATTAACGAAGTAGCCATTCCCGCGTCGTATTTTTGTTTTGTGTGTTGTTTGCCGCGGGACGCGTTCATTCTTTCTGTTCACCTAAGCACTTGCGTACAAACCTTGCTTGGCAAAACAGACTACAGAGGAAGAAGAAAGAGGCTCTGTTTTTGTGTGTCTTCCTAATGACCGGTCTATTCCAGTTTGGGAGTGGCAGGCGGAAGAGATGCCATTCTTGTAAGGCGGTCATAGTGGGAACGGTTTGGCCATGACAGGGAATAATTAACAACAACACCGCAACACCAAAGCCAAGGACAGACACAAGCTCTTTTCACCATTATCATGGCGAAGTGCAAAGGAAGAGCGTTAACCCTCATTAGAAATTCTGAGCCCCCTCTCTCTCTTTTTGATAGTTAAACCTGATTTGCATGCATTTGCATAAAGTCAAAGCGGGCGATGTGGGGAGAGAGGTTTTTGGCAAAGACAAAAGGGAAGAATTTTTTTCCCCTTCCCTTCAGTTGGCTCCCCCCCACTCCCCGCCACAACCAAGAATTTAGCACACAACCGTTTTCTTTCTTTCTTCTTTGGGAAAGGTGGTGAGGCCTTTTAGACTCTGTATATCCTAGCTTTTGGGTCTGTCCCTCCCTACCACTTCCTGTGGGTCTTCTTTCCCTCCTGTGCTCTGCTCCCGTTCTTTTGGCGCATTGTAAAGGCAAGCAGCAAAAGAACGAACAGCGAGACAGAAAAGAGGAGCCACCATTTTAGGCAGCTGGTATCTCTAAAATGGCTGACCTGCCATGCAGGTAACGTGGCTGGCGGCTTGATGGTGTCCCTCAACCCTTTTCAACTGAACTGCATGTATCAAAACTGGTCTTGTGAACGGTCCCACACGGGTAACACGGTATATTTGGGTTCTATCTACTTTTTTGGGGTGGAGAGGAGCTTATTTGAGAACAGGGCATGACCTAAATGTACACCGAACCATTTGGGAAACCACATTGCTTAATGCCTAAGGCCTGACACCGTGGTTTGCGGCAAAAGATGACACAACTTGCTGTCAACTTGGTGACATAAGCAAATAGTTGAATTTCTTTTAAAATGTGTAGGCTTCATGCATTGCCGTGTGGGTTTGTGTGTTCTAAATTTTGATTAATTTCTACTGCAACAGTTGTGTAGTTTGTTTGAGGAAGGGGGTCAAGAGTTCAGGACGGCTGTGCTTAGAATATAGGAAATACTGAATTCTCCCATCGATTGATAAGAAATATTTGGGATCTGAGAAAAAAATTATTTCTCGTCTTCCCCATAATCCTCAGCTGGCACTTTGATTGCAAGAGAGCAAATGGCCTCATGAATGTTTCAGGAATGTATCAAATGGTTGCTACGAAATCCCTACTGATTAATAAGATAAATACTTATCCTTCTTCCACTTCCCTGTGTTGCCTTCTGAAATTTTAGACGCTTGCGTTTTTCATTACATTTTTATTCATATCTTTTTAGGAATTGAATCAGCTGAGTGCAGGAATGTTTCTGCTTGTCTTAAATGAGGATGCTACAGAAACTGAGATAGCCACCCACTCCTTCCGGGCAGCAACAGCCCATGATTTTACAGCCTTTCCCTGCATCCCTTTTTTTCTGTAGGTTTTTAAAAAACCAAACATTTTAAGCAGTGTTGCAGGGATGAGTAAAGTAGCACTGCCTCCCAATTTCCTCTTGAACATAATGATACAAGGACTATAGATTTTCTATGTTGTTTCATCATGCTTGACTTTGGCATCCCCCAACCTCATTTTTCCTAGACTTGGCCCCTTCCATACATGCAGAATGATGCACTTCCAATCCACTTTCGGTGCACTTTGCAGCTGCGCGGAATAGCAAAATCCACTTGCAAACAATTGTGAAAGTGGATTGAAAGTGCATTATTCTGCATGCGCGGTTTGGTAGCTCTTCAGATCAATCCCGGCAGTATCTATGTGGCCTTGTTTCAGAGGCTTTTCAGTCTCCCCAGGCCCTTAATGTCCCCCTGTATATATAATCTTGCAAGAACAAGAAACTAGACACGTAGGGTTGCCCCCTGAAGAGCTTAATATTAAAGAACACACTGTAAAGTCTTAAGAGAATGATGTGAGTCTGAACATTAGAAGTCCTTGATTAGAATTGTATTCAAGTTACATCTCTGCAGTTAATGGTATATCTTTGCTGCCTCATTGACCCTTGTGAGGGCAGAAAGGTGAGATATAAATGATGCAAATAAAAACAAATAACCTCATCGTTTCCATGGGTATTTCTGAAATAAAATAAGGAACAGTTCTTTGAACAAAAGCGCAGGTGACAAGTCTCCTGGAACCCTGGAAGGTATAGGATTTGGAGAAGGCTATTGCTGTATGATAAAAGCTTTGTGTATGACCTGTTGACTGTGACTTTGGTAGATTAAGATAGATTCATTCTGAATGAAGCTTCCAAGGTTTATATTTTACATAACGCAACACTGCTTAATTTTCTTCTAGGAGGCGGAGCAGCTGTCCAACCTTCTGTTTCAAGAAATGGACTCTCTCAAACACGACCTGTTCCCAAAGTCTTTTCTTTTCTACGGCCTCTCCCAAAGCCACGTGTTGAAGAAATGTGTGCGATTTCCATGGTAAGCCAATAGATAGTTTTAAATGGGCGGGGCGAGGAGACTGTGCTTCCCCAGTGTGGAAAAGATTCCCACAACTATGGAGTCCAGTGATCTCAAGCAGCCTTTGAAATGGCTAGTTACATATGATGAGGAACCACTAGATCTGAGTGCAGTACCATCTTAGAAACTAAGGGGGGGGGGTATCTGACGAAGGGAACTTTGATTCTCAAAAGCACATCCCCCCCCCCATCTTGTTGATCCCTCTGCAACTGTGTTGGGGAAGACTCCATCATAGATGACCTGGATGTTTGAGCAACTTTTGAGTTATT
The DNA here is from genome assembly GCF_021028975.2 of Sphaerodactylus townsendi. Lineage (NCBI taxonomy): Eukaryota > Metazoa > Chordata > Lepidosauria > Squamata > Sphaerodactylidae > Sphaerodactylus > Sphaerodactylus townsendi. The sequence continues at coordinate 21,748,823 of NC_059425.1, read as the reverse complement.
AGACCTTTAAAGGAATTATTACAATTGAGACCTTAATTTATACACTGGCCCTTTTCGTACAAGTCTCTGAAAACATTTGTAAAACTTTTTCAACCCCACCCCATACCATTCACTATGATGTATGTCTTCACTCACCCACTCCAAACAATTCCTGGCCGCCATATAGCTTGGAAGCCGTTTTCTGGTTCCACCTCAGCTATGTTGATGTGAGCACTGAAGGACAGACAATGTTTGGCCACGATAGCATCTTCCTCAAGCTTTGAAGGGAAGATATATTCTTCTGCCCCGAAACAGGTGAATTGTGTGTGTTTGTGGAGCTCTTCTCCCACAAGAGTTTTTTTTTTTTCCTGGCACTTGAAAATCTTGTCAAAGGATGACCTGAGTGAAAGGTTAGTTCGTTGAGTGGAGGAGTGAAGGGTGGTAGGTGAAGGGAAGAGGAGAAACCTGAAAGGAACGGATGAGAGACAGTGCATGTGCTAATGAAGGCCAGCCAAAGCAGCTCCGTTGCCAGAGACCTGCTTAATTCACAAAACCCTTAATTGTTTTAGAGTTGGTCCAGCATTTCCCTCTCCCTGTGTCTCCCTCTTTCCATTCCCCCCCCTTCCTCATACAAAGATGCCATTGTATGGGGGAAAGAGGGGTGGTGATGTGGCAGGGTTGTTATTTGGGCCAAAAAATATAAAAGACTGAAGAAAGAAAGGGGGGGGGGAACCCTCTCCCAACAGGGTGAAGAAGTTTAAGCCAGCTTAGCCCAAATGCCAATTAAAAATGAAGAGGATTAGCATTGGCGATCCCAGGAATAGAGCATCATTGTATTCTTGGGAGTGTGTGGAATTTCTCTCCCTTTTTCCGCAAATTGGTTGTGCCCATGTTATTTGCCACTGATGGTCAACTGCTTTTCTGAGCAGCCAGGCCCGTATTACAATGGACACGGTGTATTGCAGGCCTTGTGTGATAATGGTCCTTCAGTGGACACTCGCAACTGTTTCGCAAAAAAAAAATTCAGAACGCCGGCCTGCTTTGGGGACTTTTTTACATGAACGGGGCAACTACAAAAGCAGGTTCCAACGGACAGTCCTGCATTAAGGATTCCTGAACTCTGTGTACAGAAGAACACATGGTGAAAATGAATGATTTTTCAGTGGTTTAGGTAAGTCTGGCAGTTCCGGACTGAGACGTACTTGGCTAGGACTGATGGAAATAAGAAATACTGATGGCTTATAGGTTGGAAATTGGTAGACAGTTCCGACAGGGTCTCGTGATGCTTGTTGCTGGCATAAACCTAAAATGACTGCTTTGGGGGCGGGGGGGCATCCTAAAACAAACCACTCAGAAGTAAGCCACATTTTACTCAGTAGGACGTATTGCTGGGAAAACGTTCTTAGGATTGAAGGTTTTGTCATTCACCTCTTAATAATAATAATTAAATACCCTCAAGTAGCAACCGACTCATCGCAAGTTCACAACCCCTCATGGGGTTTTCAAGGCAAAAGATGAGCAGAACTGTTTTATTGTTGCCTTTCTCTGCACAGCAGCCCTGGTCTTCCTTGATAGTTTCTCATCCAAATTCTAACCATGGCCAACCCTGGTTAGCTTCTGAGCTCTCATGACCTTAGGCTACTCTGGGCTATTCAGGTTGCTGTTTACCTACTGCTTGTGTAAATCACTGTCAAGCCGCAACCAAGGTATGGTGACCCCAAAGGCAAGAAAATTAACAGAGGTGGTTTGCCATTGCCTTCCTTTGCATATTAATTGGTTAATTAACCAGTTAATATTGAACTGCGTATATACCTGTTACCCTGGCTACCTTTCACAGTTAATTCCTTTCACAGCTAGATCACTGGATATTTTCTACTCTTTCTAGTGGTAGCTTTTCAGGGTCCATCCATTTGAAAGGTCTTTTCCAGACTGACAACCTGAGATTTGTTTTAACTTGAGATGGCAGGGACCGAATCTGGAACCTTCTATACACTAAGCATTTTCGGCCACTGAGTTACAGCCCTGTGCGCAAGGCTGAACTAATTATCTCTGGTACAAGAATAGCATCCTGGATTTTTGTTACTTCCTTTTTATTGCTAAGAGGATAAGGGAGGATCTATGACAATTCTAAAAAAATGCAAGATTTGATGGACGTTCAAGTTCAACGTGATAGTCTTAGGGCTTAGGTGCCTGACTGCTCTAAATTGGCCTGAAATTGAGGAGACAACTCCCCCCCCAAAAAAAAAACCCCTGCAACATCATACAGGGAAGTTGCTAAAAGTTGGGAAAAGGAGAGTGGAAGAGCAGATCCTTTAGGAAAATGTTCAGGCGACCCGCCATGCCCACATGGCTGGAACCCTTCGCTGAAGACACAGGGACGGTTCCCTTTTACAGCTGCCATGTAATTTATGACATTCGCTAACAGCATTGTCTGGATCCCTCCTGTATTTTTGTCAGGGGTTTGCCTCCCTTCCCAGACCCCTGCTGCGCCCTCACTACTGTACGGTTGCTAAGGGGCCTGGTCCATATGCTATTGCAATGCAGGGAGGTGGGGACGGCCCTTCACTAGGCCCATCTGGAGCCTGAGGCCGCCATCCCCACAGACAAGACGAAGGTGGCCCTGTGACGTACAGAGGGCCTGGGAATGGGATTTTTTCAGACCCCTCAAGTTCACGGCCATTGGAGGCCTTCACTTCTGAGGGGTGGAGGGGGAGGCAGGCGGTTGTTGGTTGTTCTACTCAGATTTTCTCCTGTTCCCCCCACCCTTTCCCCCAATTTTGTCTGTATCCTTGCTTGCATACTGATCCTCCTGGCCTATTCTCCTCCTGACATGTGCCCACATAAATAAATTACCCCCACCCTGTGCGTTTTGTGGAACAATTGGCCCCCTAAACTCTATTCATCTCCAGACAGGATCCATTATTCCCCCCCGATTAAAGCCGACAGAATGGCTTGCAAAGGATACTGTTACTCTGTCAAACTGTAAATAAGACACTAATAATAAAAAATGGTGTGTGTGAGCATGGAGTGCTGGGGAGGAAGAGAAGGAAAACAGGAAAAGGACATAAAAAGAGAGAGACTTTTGTATGCTGCCAGGGAAACCAAATGAATCTGTAATGACCAGTGTGTACAAACTGCTTTAGATAATAATGGGAGACTCGCAAATGGATTTGGGTCTGTTTTCACCAAGGTCTGTTTATTATGAAAGCCCCATTGAGACCCAGGTCATATAAATGGCAACTCAGCCGCTGTTGTTCCTCAGCCTGGTTGCCATTTCCCCCTCTCCTCATCCCTCCGCCCGACGTGATCTGCAACAGAAGGTACCTGTCTTCATAATCCTGGCTGAGGCTTTATTTCTTTATTTAGGAAATGTCCCACTTGCTTTTTTTTTGGCAAGCAGCAGTCTCAAAGGCTAGGTGCGCCTGTCAAAGTTACAAGCGAGTCAGCAGAAAAGAGAGAGCCCCCCACAGATCAAGAAGAAGGAGAAAGATTCTTGTGATCTTGTAAACACCCTATTTTCAAGCCAACCATCACTGCCTGTGCAGCGTATTATAGCCTTCAAGTTAAAATGTTTTATTTGCGAGCCCAAATAGGCTGTTACAATCCTTCAATACCACTGACGGAAAATAAGCTTGACACTGAGATGAAGGTGCACCCAAACAGAGAACAAAGTTTAGCTTAGAGCACTTCCGCACATGCAGAATAATGCACTTTCAATCCACTTTCACAATTGTTTGCAAGTGGATTTTGCTATTCTGCACAGTAAAATCCAGCTGCAAAGTGCATTGAAAGTGGATTGAAAGTGCATTATTCTGCATGTGCGGAAGGGGCCACAGTGATGAGGAAAATGCACAGTAATTTGGAAGCTCATGGGTTCAAATCTCAGCTCTGCCACAACCCCACCAGAGGGACTTAGGCATGCCACTGTCTCTCAGTCTTCCCCCCTGTATGCCATATGGGGTTAATATATTGCCAGCTAGCTTACCTGGCTGTTGTATGGTTTGCTTTTGATAACATAAGTGAATCCACCCAAACACTTACTGATTGGTTCCCCGCCCTGGGACATGGACAATATATACCCCACTAAACATTCCCTTCTCGCTGGAGACAGTGTGGAACAGACTTCTCTCTGTGATACACCTCTGAAGACGCCAGCCACAGATGCAGGCGAAACGTTAGGAACAAGATCTACCAGACCACGGCCACACAACCCGGAAAATCCACCTCAACCAATAAGTGAGTTGCTTTGAACGCAAAAAGAGGGACATGAATGCTGAGGATTATTATGGGAGCAATTCTTTAGCAGTAAAAATTATTCATTTATTTACAACGTTTATATCCTGCCTTTGTGCCCTTGCAAGAGCCGCCAAGGTGGCTTGCGATTTAAAACATACGAGATGAAATTATGTTATAAAATTATGCCAAATTAAAAATTCTTCACCCGCTGCGGAAGATGGCAACAGGACAGTCCGATCTCCCAGGGGAAAGAGTTCCAGGGCTCTGGATACCATGACTGGGAAGGCCATCTTTTGGATAGTCTCAGAAGGTGGAGACACCTGAGTCAGGGCCTCCAAAGATGACCGTAATGGGTGGGAGAAGTTCTTAAGCACATTTTAATAATATATATTTAGTCTTCCATTACCTATGGCTGAAGATTCTTCTCTTGCCTCCTGTATGAGATGATGTGACCGTCTCACCCCATATGTCCCAGGTAGGCCTCTGCGATCTGCAGAGGCTAATTTACTGACAGTCTCCCATGATGCAGCTGGCCTCTACTCGGGCCAGGGCCTTTATGGGCCTGGCCCCGGCCTGGTGGAACATTCTTCCATCAGCTGTTCAGGCCCTGCGGGACCTTGGTGAGTTCCGCAGGACTTGCAAAACCGAATTGTTCCGCCGGGCCTTTGAGGAGGCTGGCCACGGACTACCTGCCCCCTCTGATGCCCCTGTGCCACTACTTGTGCCACTTCCGGTACTGCCGATGTAATATTTTATCTAGCACTGCCGGCCCCCTCCCGGCCTTGGGATCGGGTGCTGTCAACATATCGAGGTTGACTAATGGAGGTTATGTTAATGCTGCTGTGTTTAAGGGTTTTAATATCACGGGTATATTTTGTTTTATTTGTTATTTATTGTAATTTTATGCACTGATTTGTTGTACACCACCCAGAGCCCTCCGGGGGCGGGCAGTTTATTAAATTTAATTAACAACAACAACATTTTGCACACGTTCATCTTCACACTAGAGCAGTGGTAGCGAACCTTTGGCACTCCAGATGTTATGGACTACAATTCCCATCAGCCCCTGCCAGTATGGCCAATTGGCCATGCTGGCAGGGGCTGATGGGAATTGTAGTCCATAACATCTGGAGTGCCAAAGGTTCGCCACCACTGCACTAGAGAAGACACTTCCTTCTTTCTCTGCTTCTTTTCTTTTGCCTGGGATAAGGACTGGAAAGTGAGGTCTGTCCCTAATAAATAAGGACAGTTGTAATGACTGAAGAGCTGAGGCAGCAGAACGTTCCAAATATGCTAATCACCAAAGGCCTTCATGGAAAAAAATTAGTGAAAAGAAACTCTGCTCTGGCCAATCACAGCAGGAAGTTGGTTCCATAGTTTAAAGGCCACCACCCAAAATACCTGTTTGAAGGGTAGCCACCAGTCTAAAACGAAGTGAGAACAGAAAGAGACTGCCCTTACCTGTGACGTTCACTTTTGCTTGCAAATCAGGCATGGCGTATGGTACGCACACATGCATGCCGTTGTTCTTGTTTAGATTTCTATGCTGCCCTTTCCATCATGGGTTCCGAGCGGCTTCCAACACATCAGATTTACAATTAAAAACATAAAACCATAAAAGACTAGCAATAAGCTCAGATGGCGACTAAAAGGATTTTACAATAAAATATACCGCATATAACCCTGATAACAAAACTCTGAGGGGAGAGGAAAGAAGGGAGCCATTTACATGGTATCACTGTAGGTACCTCATTCATATGCCTGGTGGAACAGCTCTGTCTTGCAGGCCATGCAGAACTGCAACAAGTCCTGCAAGGCCGGGGTCTCATTAGACAGAGAGCTCCATCAAGCAGGGGTCAGGGCTGAAAAAGCCCTTCCCCTGGTAAAAGCCAGCTGGACATCTTTTGGGCCAGGGACCACCAGTAAGTTGTTATTTGCTGAATGTAGCACCTTCGGGGGCATACTGGGAGAGGCAGTCTCACAAATACGATGGCCCCAGACCATTTAGGGCTTTAAAGGTAAGCACCAGAACCTTGAATCTGATTTGGTACTCCACCTGGAGCCAATGTAGATGGCGGAGCACCGATTGTAAATATGTTCACCACAAGGTCCCTGTCAGGACGAACACTGCTGCATTTTGCACCATTTGGAGTTTCCAAAACAGACCCGAGGGTAGCCCAAGAGTATAGTGAGTTGCAGTAGTCTAGAGGTGCCCATTGCATGGATCCCTGTAATTCAGTCACTCTGGGGCAAGTAGGATGCCAATAGCTTTGCCAAAAGGAGATGATAGAAGGCCTGGTGAGCTACATGTGTCCTGTGCCTCCATGCAGTGGCGTAGCGTCAACGGGGAAGGGAGGGCAAGACGCCCTGGGCAGAGCCACAGCGGGGGCATGGCTGTGGCGTGGCGGGGTGGGCAGCGCTGCGGCAGGAGCACAGGGTGCACATGTGCCCCAGGCGCAGTACCCCCTTGCTCCAGCCCTGCCTCCATGAATAAGGAAGCACCAAGTATCACAAAGAGACTTTTGATGGCCAATGCAGGTGTTAGTTGCACGCTGTGAAGGGTCGGTAATTAGCAAACCCCACTCAACCCTTCCCGACCCAGCCACAGGCCCTCAGATGAATTCAGCTTCAACCAGCTCTGTTTTAACCATTTCCCCCACAGCCTTCAAACAACTAGTCACACCACCTGGGCCGGAGTCTGGATGGGGTTTGGGGAGCGGAGGGACTGGAGTATAATGCCGTAGAGTCAACCCTTCATATAAGCCCTTTTCCTCCAGGAGAATTTATCTATGTAGCCTGGAGATATGCTGTAATTCTTGGAAATCACCAGCCCCCCGCCCCTAAATTGCAGGTGGGAGATGCATCTCTATCTTGCTAGAGCACAGAGGAGAATTTGTCCAATGCATTGACAAACATTGTTTCACAAATAAGAGGGTATTGTGTTTATGACTTCTGTAAACAAGAAGTCTTAATAGCATTCGTTCCAGTGACTTCGGGCAGCAATCTGGTTGGCCTGTAAGGTGCTCCTGGACTCACATCTAGCGCTTCAGGCAGAAAAACTCAGAATCGCCGCCTTCATTATAAATGTTTTAATTTCTTCTCCATCAAAGGCTTGGGGAAGGGAGAATTGATCCCTTTAATCTGAGCACATGCTTTTGCTTTGGGGATCTGAGCTGGTTTGTACCAGCTGCTTCCAACCTCTGCCCCACGCGGCCTGCTGATAAAACCTTGGCTAAGGCAATTTTCTGGTGAAAGGGATGACCTGTATAGTTATGTACGAATTGCTTTTTCCCTTCTCTCTTAAAAATGCTTTTTCCCTAACAGTCAAATTTATTTTTTTTAAAAGCCCTAAAGCTGGTGTAAAACTAGGTAACTGTGAAGGTATCACTCCAAGGATAACTAGGGCCCCTTCTGCACATGCAGAATAATGCACTTTCAATCCACTTTCAAGGCACTTTGCAGCTGGATTTTACTGTGCAGAATAGCAAAATCTGCTTGCAGACAGTTGTGAAAGCGAATTGAAAGTGCATTATTCTGCTTGTGTGGAAGGGGCCAAGATTCTGTCACGGCCTATAGACAGGCGTAGCAAGGGGGAAAAGTGCCCGTGCACTGGTGCGTCCTCCGCCCCCGGAACACTCCCATCCCATCCCATCCCATCACACCACACCCCCACCATGCCCTCAGAACGCCCCTGCCAGGCCCCTGGAACACCCCCACCATGCCCCCACAGGGATGCGTGCCTGGTGCGTTGCCCCCCCATTCCCTTGGAGCTACGCCTCTGCCTCTAGATGCCCCTGCACCAGTTTCCCATTGTTTACAGGAGATGGTGGCAGAAAGGGCCACCAAGCGGCAGCTGATCTATGATGACTCCATAAGGCAAGAGATTAACAGAGGTGGTTTTTTGTATGTTTGTTTTTTAGAACAAGCCAGCTGGATCAGACCAAAGTCCATCTAGTCCATCTTGTAACTTTGACAGGCGCACCTTGCCATTGCTGCCTCTGTATAGCAACTCTGGATGTGGAGGTGTCCCATCCTAGCACTACGGCTTGCCCTGCTTAGCTTCCAAGATCAGGCTAGCCTGGGCCATCCAAATCAGGGCTTACAGAAGGTAGAGTAGAGACCCTTTTGTCAGGTTTCTGGCTACCCCTGGTGAATCACTGTCCCAAGTTTTATGCTTTGTGGATGCACTGTGCATATCCTGGTGGAGCTGGGTTATTAGTTTTGTTGCCAGCGTGGCATAGTGGTTAAGAGCAAGTGGACAGTAATCTGGAGAACCGGGTTTGATTCTCCACTGCTCCACATGAGTGGTGGACTCTAATCTAGTGAACCAGGTTTGTTTCTGTGCTTCTCCAGATGAAGCCTGCTGGGTAACCTTGGGCAAGTCACAGTTGTCAGCCCTATCTACCTCACAAGGTGTTTGCTATGGGAAAAGGAAGTAAAAGATGTTCAATGTATTGTTGAAGGCTTTCACGGCTGGATTCAACTGGTTCTGGTGGGTTTTCCAGGCTGTGTGGCTGTGGTCTGGTGGATCTTGTTCCTAACATTTCGCCTGCAACCCTAACACTTACTGATTGGTTCCCCACCCTGGGACATGGACAATATATACCCCAAACATTTCCTTCTCTCTGGACACAGTGTGTAACAAACTTCCCTCTGTGATACACCTCTGAAGATGCCAGCCACAGATGCAGGCGAAACGTTAGGAACAAGATCCACCAGACCACAGCCCGGAAAACCCACCAGAACCAATTGGAAGTAAAAGAGTTTGTAAGCACTTTGAGGGCTCCTTATGGTTTGGGAAAAGCGGAGTATAAATCCAAACTCTTCTTTTGTTCAGGATTCAGTGACTTCCCCAGGATCTCCAGAGGTTACATTTCTGAGATAGTAGCATCATGCGCACCAATACCAGAGCATCAACATGAGAGCATTTATTCATTTATTTTATGAGACTGTTTACACCCCTCCAGTCTATTTAAAAAATAAATGCTCAAGGCGACTTACCATATTAGCTATGAAGTGCTTGACTCCGTTTAATGCAAAGCACCTGCTGAGGTATATTTTGAATGGTTAATAATATGCCATACATCTTAATAGGCCTTTAACCAGAACTGTTATTCTTGTGCCTTTTCATTTAGGAGACAACAGGCTGTTGCTGGGCTCAGCAGATGGAACACGTCCTTCAGCAATGCATAGTGTGGTTGAATGAGGATTTAGGTGAGCCATTCCTTGTTTTCATCTGTGTAGGGTTGTATATTATCTACTATGATATTATGTTCTTTTGAGCAAAAAAAATTACATACATGGGTCTCTGCTCCCAATGAGTTTACAGTCTAAAATACCCAATGAACAAAAGAAAATCCAGAGGCAGAAACCGTGATAGAAATGAGGGCAGATGGTTGTGGAGGAAAGCATTTTCATGTTGCAGCTGGCTAATGGAAACCCCACAGTTTTTTTCAAGGCAAGCGATTGTTTGTCATTGGCTGCCTTTGCATAGCCATCTTGGATTTCCTGATTGGTCTCCCATCCAAGTCCTAACCAGGACCAACCCTGCTTAGCTTCTGACATGATCAGGCCAGCCTGGGCCAGCCATCCAGGGCTTATAGTTTCTAACAAGGAGGAACTTATATTATGAGGGTGGGTAGGGTTAGATGAGGCATTTGAACACATGAAACCATCTTATGTCAAATCAGACACATTTTGTCAAGGTCAGCATTGCCTCCTCTCAAAGGCGTAGCAAGGGGGGAAAGCGTCCAGTGACCTGGTGCATCCTCTGCCCCCATCCCACTCCGGAACACCCTGTCCTGCCATTCCACGCCCCTGCCACAGCCCCGGAACACCCTCGCCATGCCCCCGGAACTCCCTCGCCACACCCCCACAGGGGCGTCCCCTGGTGCGTCACGCACCCCCTGTCCCCTTGGAGCTACGCCTCTGCCTCCTGTGATTGACAGTGGCTTTCCAAGGTCTCTGGCAGAGGTCTTTCACCTCTCCTACTAGCAGAGCCTTTAAATCTGAGTTGTTGGGGGTTGAACATGGGACCTTCTACATGCCAAGCAGACGCTCTACAGCTGAGCTACTGCCCTTCACTCTAAGACAGGGGTCTGCAACCTGTGGCTCTCCAGATGTTCATGGACTACAAATCCCATCAGCCCCTGCTAGCATGGCCAATTGGTGGAATTCCATGCTGGAATGGGGCTGATGGGAATTGTAGTCCATGAACATCTGGAAAGCCGTAGGTTGCATACCCCTGCTCTAAGAGAAATGGGGTAGTAGGGCCACATACATACTGAGAAAGGCTGTTTTATGCTTCCAGGGCAGAGAAGAGAATGGGGAATGCTGCTTAAGAGAGGAGGATATCATTGACTGGCTGAGGGTGGTGGAGTTGAAGGGGTGGAACGAGAAATGGTGGGTGATGAGAGATGGATTGGAATCAGGTGCAATAGATGAATGCATTGGAACATAAAGCAGAGCCCTGCCCAGGCTGGAGGACCAAAGATCTTGGTAGTCTGATGTTCAAACTCTGGCCAGCTGGGTCCTTCTGGGAATTTTGCAAACTGAGCCCACAGGTGTCAGATCATCAACCAGATAAGCAGTCATTTGCAACAGTGTATTGTCGAAGGCTTTCATGGTCAGATTCAACTGGTTCTGATGGGTTTTCCGGACTGTGTGGCCGTGGTCTGTAACGGCTCTGTAATGGGGCAGGGGGAGAGACTGAATAGCAATGCACCCTGAGCAAAAGTGCAGGTAAACAGGTTGAGTGGAACAACTCTCCTTCCTCGTAGGATGCTGCAGGTAACTCAGCTCTACCTGAGTTGCCTTATCAAGGAGCTTACTTCTCAATAAATGGTGTGTATACACTTGAAGCAGTGTATAGATTGGTCATATGAAAGCTGGTATTGGGCTCAATGTTTTCCAGTCTTTAAGCTGATGCTAGATTTTTTTTTCATTTGCTAACATGGGCTACCCCTTTGTAATGAAAAAAAGCACCATTTCTTTATTTCGTGTCCAGATAACAAGCTTCATGCTTAGGTAAAGTTTTCATCTCTCAGCACGGCTGTAGAAATGGTATGCAGGGCACACGTAATCTGTTGGCAGGGTACCAACTCCAAACGAAAAGGTCATGCTTATATTGTGAGTTTAAAATAAACCTTTTTCTTTTCCTTCTCAGGTGAAAGATATAATATTGGAAGGATGCACCTAAGGAATAGTAGCAGCCTCCTTAAAGGCCAACCACCTGCAATCCTTAATTAAGAACAACTTCATAAGAAAATTATTCAAATGATGCGTATTCATCATTTATGACAGCCAATATGTGTGTTTTTTTCTTTTTTAAAAAAGTACAGAATTTAAGATACGATGACTTGGAAAATGTCACAATAGTAAAATCAATATATTTGACCGATTTTGCCTTGGATATTTTTGGATTTTTTAAAACGTGTATTATTATTATTATTATTATTATTATTATTATTATTATTATTATTATTATTATTATTATTATTGAAATAAATACAAGTGAATTTGATGCCAATGTCTGTGGTGCCTTGGAGCTGGGAGGTTACAAAGGGGTTGAATGGGATTTGTAAAGCACAACAGTGGTTTACTTTAAATCATTCCATGTGGTAGCTGTCATATGACATCCCAAGAAGGCTTGGGGCAGTACACACACACACATACACACACACGAATATTAAAAGTTAATAAAGTGGAGTGAGATGCACACAAATACACACCATATTAAGATGCTTGGTACTGATATTAGGGGGACAAAATTACAGTCAGAGTAGTTCAGCAGTGGAATTGGTTGCTGAGGGACATAGCGAACTCCCCCTCATTGGCAGTCTTTCAGCAGCGGTTGGACAAACACTTCTTAGGGATGCTTTAGGCTGATCCTGCATTGGCCAGAGGGTTGGACTAGATAGCCTGTATAATGCCTTCCAACCTGATTCACTCACAGTAGGCAAGTTTGGTGCAGTGTAGTGTCTAGAATATCAGACTGGGATCTGGGAGAGCTGTGTTCACATCCCCACAATGCCACAAAGCTCACTGCATTTGGGTCAGACATGTGTTTTTGGCTTAACCACAGGATGGGGTTGTGGTGAGGACAAAATGAGGTTCATGAGTCCCATGTACACTGCTGGAACCTCCTTTGACCAAGGGCAGGGTAAACCTGTGCTAGTTTCAGGTATTTCCGTAGGCTCAAAGTATTGCCATAAGTTGGGTGGGACTTGGCTGCACGTAGCGTATACACATGATGATGTGTATCCCTCTTTCATGAAGGATTTAAACCAGGATCCTAAATGGTTGACTTAAAACCAGAAAGTTGAACTTTGGTACACATTTATATAAAGCCACCCCAGTTACAAGACAAAGGCCATTTATGCACTTGTGGTCTCCTTCACATCGAGAGTACATTCTTTTCAGGTTGGATTTCTCAGTTACCCACACATTTTCCCCTCTTCAGAACTCACTGCCATCTCAGATCAGAGAACGCTTATGGTTTCCAAAAGGTCTCAAAGTGAAATTTTTTCTCTCCCTTTGCAGGGAAAGTGAAGGAGATATACATGAGTCTTTCTTCGGGTTTTCTTGCTCCTTCCCGCCTTCCCCCACCCACATCACAGCAGTTCCTTCCATTCTTCGGGCCATCATTTCAGAACAATCAGAAGGGCTTTCTTTCTTTTCTTTTCTTGTTGTTTTAACACTTAAGGTCTATTGCTGCAGGGAAAAACCATGTGAAATTGACATGACATTGACCAAATCTAGCAAAGTAACGCTAGACCAAAGATGGCACCCCCCCCCCCCAATCAAAAAAGGGAGAAGGCAATCTATCCAAATAGAGGTTACATGGGGAAAACAAGGAGGTGGTGGGCAAGCAGAATGGCAGATTGGCTTGGCTAGGGAAGACACTTTCCTGGCGGAAAATCCCTGTGCAAACTAAAGCTACAGGAAATCCCCACTGCAAAGCAAACAGCTGCGGGGTGAATAGTGCATGCATAAATTTGTTGGATTTTACTGCACAGAGAAGCAGCTAACACCCTGATTAAAAGAGCAAAAGATAAATGTTATTAGGAACTGCATTTAGGATAGGAAAGAGGGAAAGATAGCCTGCCACTAACTTGCTGGCTAGGAAGAGTCTGCACAACTAACTTCCAAGAAGAAGCAGGACATTAGACCTGAAAGTATCAGTCCAAGGGCAGACAAGAAGTGACACAAAAGGTCCGAAGGGATCACTAACTTTACAGCCCTCTCTAGCTGACCATTTGCCCATTCCCTGCTGGATCTTCTCAGTTTCTTTGCACATTAGACATTGCTACAACCAACATAAATGGTCAAAGGCTTTTTTAAAAAGAGAGAGAGAGAGAGAGGCAGGCATATATCGCTTCTTTGCAATGAATGCTAGCACGTGCTTCCACACTAAGCAGAAATCTGTTTATGCCCACAGCCTAAGCCTGTGGTGGCGAACCTTTGGCTCTCCAGATGTTATGGACTACAATTCCCATCAGCCCCTGCCATTGGCCATGCTGGCAGGGGCTGATGGGAATTGTAGTCCATAACATCTGGAGTGCCAAAGGTTCGCCACCACTGGCCTAAGCCATTCAATTTCCCACAAACCAATCCTTCAATTAGGAGGAGGTCAAAACACACAGAACGCAATGCTGGGCTGGGGGTTTCCATCGATCCCTTCGCACATATGACTTGGTCTCAGAAGGGCTTTCCAAAATGAGTATGGCTGTGCCTGATACTAGGGTTGCCAATTCTGGTTCAGGGGTGGGGTGGGGTAGGGGAATTCCTGGAGATCTGGGAGCGGTGCCTAGAGAAGAAGAAGAATTTGGATTTATATCCCCCCTTTCTCTCCTGTAAGGAGACTCAAAAAGTCTTACAATCTCCTTTCCCTTCCCCCCCCCCCCCAACAAACATCCTGTGAGGCGGGTGGGGCTGAGAGAGCTCCAAAGAACTGTGACTCGCCCCAGGTCACCCAGCTGACATGTGTTGGAGTGCACAAGCTAATCTGGTTCACCAGATAAGCCTCCACAGCTCAAGTGGCAGAGTGGGGAATCAAACCCGGTTCACCAGATTAGAGTGCACCTGCTCTTAACCACTATACCACACTGGTTCTAGAGGAGATGGAAGCTGAGAAGAGGAAGGCAGTTCAGCAAGAATGCGGTGCCACGAAGTCCACTCTTCAAAGGTGCCATTTCCACTAGGAAAACTGACCTCTGTAGTCTGGAAATCAGTTGTCACTTTGGGAGAACTCCATGTCCTGCCTGGAAGCTGGCAATTCCACCAGGGGTCTGCACATGAGGGGTACGCAGGTGCATTCTCAATGCTGAACTCACAGAGCATAATTAATAAGAACCTGTGAGGTTCTTGCACCCTGGAATCACACTCCACATAGAATCACAGAATCATAGAGTTGGAATTGACCCCAAGGGCCATCAAGTCCAACCTGCTGCAATGCAGGAACACCCAATCAAAGCACTCCTGACAGATGGCCGTCCAGTCTCTCTTTAAAAACCTCCAAAGAAGGAGATTCCACCACACTCTGAGGTAGTGTATTCCACTGTTGAACAGCCCTTACTGTCAGGAAGTTTTTCCTGAGGTTTTGGCGGAATCTCTTTTCCTTCACCTTGAACCCATGACTCCTGGCCCTAGTCTCTGGAGCCGCCGAAAACAAGCTTGCTCCCTCACCAACATGACATCCCTTCAAATATCTAAACATGGCTATCATGTCACCTCTTAACCTTCTCTTCACCAAACCAAACATACCCAGCTCCCTAAGTCCCTCCTTGTAGGGCATATGGATTCCAGACCTTTTACTACTTTGATTGACATCCACTAGCCAGAAAATGTACATTGCAAGATGAAACAGAATGCGTATCTTCACAGGTGAAGGGGGTGGAGGAGTCTCACGTGCTCCCCTATCTCTCCCTCGAAAGAAGGGCTGTGCCATGTTTCTCAAAACTGCTGCACTGAGCAAGGAAGTTGAAATAGCGTACCCGTATTGCCAAAAGTTCTTTTGATGTGCTCAGAAATTTAAAAAAAATCTCCATGAGAGAAGCGCAACCTTGAAAGAGGGATCACATTGCAAAAAACAGGGGGACTTCTAACCTGTGGTACCACAAGGGTAATCTGTAGATAGTCTGAAAGAAATATTTTTGATGGTCCCTGAAAACTGGATTACATAGCATCATCTTATTTGGCTAGATGGTGGCAGCAAGTACCTGCTTCACAGATATAAGGTGCCATGTTCAAATCCTGCCATCTCCAGAGCCTAGAAAATGGATGCTGGGAAAGATCTTTCTCTGTATGAAACCTTGCCTGACTGGATAGATAATAGTGAGCTAGATGACCCAATAGTCTAAGGAAATACAACGAACTTCAAGGCAGCACTGACTGGTATGAAGCGTTCCTCAAAGCCAGCACCCTGATGTGGTTAGAGTGTTACACCCCTCTCTTGAGTTCAAATTCCCTCTCTGCCATGGATAAGTTTGGGCCAGTCACACACTCTGAGCTTAACCCTACCTCACAGGGATGTTGTGAGAATAAAATGGAGGAGAAAATCATGTGTGCTCCTTGGAAGACAAGGTGAGATAAAACCCATGTGGAATAAACACAAATAGATGAAGAGGAGTTCGGCTTTATACCCTGCTTTTCTCAACTGTAAGGAGTCTCAAAGTAGCTTACAATCACCTTCCCTTCCTCTCCCTCTCCCCACTGTGTGAGGTAGGTGAGGCTGAGAGAGTTCTGAGAGAACCATGACTGACCCAAGGTAACCCAGAAGGCTTCATGTGGAAGAGTGGGAAACAACTTCCTCAGATTACAGTCCACTGTTGATAACCACTACAGCACACCAGCTAGAAAGCTTTCATTTGGTACATCTCCAGTCCAAGGTTTTTCTGTGTTCCCGAAACCACCAAAAGCCATACAAGCAATTCCTCAGGAGACCGGAAGTACCTTAACGACTAACAAATTTTTAATTCCGTGTGAGTCAGAGCTCTCTTCTGAAGACACATCTGTTGTCGCATCGGATGCTCTGACTCACACAAGCTCGTGATGAAATAAAGTGTCCGTCTCTTCAGAGGGCGGTTTTGCTATGATAGGCAGATACGACTTGAAAGGAGACGGGGTCGGCCGTTCAAAGCCAAAGTAGCCACACGAGCGCATATTTATTGGGCAACACCTCCCCACTCCCTCCAACTATAAATTGTGCAGAAGAAAGGCTGTGTGTCTGTCAACTGCTTCCCGCCACAAAAATTGTCGTTGATAGGTTGGCACGGCTGTTGGATCATGGCGGGGGGAAGAGAGAGAGGCCATGCCAGGTTGGTGGGGAGAGATTTGCTGCTGCGGTTAACATCAGAGAGCTCCCATTGAAAGAGACGGGGGCAAGGGGGGGTGGAGCTGATATGCTTGGCACTAGATTGGAGGGCTGCAGCTGCCAGCAGGCTGGGGGGCTCTGCCTCTCTCTCTCTCTCTCTCTCTCTCTCTGCAAATTGAGACAATAGAGGGGCAAAGAGGGCATTGTTTTAAAATTTGCTACATTAAATCTTTTCCCACGGTGGGCAAAAAAAGGGGGGGTACTACCAAATGCTGGGATGTGGGGGGGGGGGGGGGGTTTTTAACGCAGAAGCCTCTCAGACAGATTATGCCTGCAATGCCATCTGCCACCATGAAGCCGGAGCTTGGGAATGCAGCAGAGGAACAGCGGGCCCTGTCTTTGCAGCGTGGGCTGGAAGCCGTATCTTTGCCAGGGCTGGAAATGGTATCTTAGAGATCCTGTAAACCCCCAATGAAGCTTAGATGGAGTCATGCGGTCTCAAGCCTAGAAGCTCAATAGTCTTGGCTCAGGAAGCAGGCCTGCCAGGTCTTTCCCAGCCCCGTTACCTGAGACCCGCTGAACCAGAGAGGCTCAGTGTGTTCTTGGCATTGAGATGTAGCACCTCTGTGTGCTGTCCAGTTACCAGCACTCTCAATTCGTCTCATCTTTGGTTGGTAATGCAGTTCCTGGTGGTGAAAAGTTTGGATTGGTCAAGTCGCAGCCAATTTAGGGCAAGCCTGTGTTATGTCTCAAAGAATCAGGAGTCGGAGGAACAAAACATGGTGCTTTATTTCAAAGCTGCTACTCACACATAGCCTAAAATCACTCTGCAGCTGTGCTCAATATAACACACCTACTGATTACCAATTCCAGTGCAACAGCTGCAGACTCTTAAAACAATACAGTACCTCACAATCAATACAATACATTACACCCCTTCCCCCTAACTCCTGTAATAATCTGGTGGGATTCTCTTTCGCTGAGATCGTCTCAGCTCCCGCTCTGGCTCCTGAGTCTGTGTTTGTTCCTGGTTCTGCAAAACAATTGGACCCTTTGCTGTTTCCTTATCCTGCATCTCCATCTGTGCCCTTAACGCCCCAGGTTCCTCTGGGACAATTGGACTATTTACTGCTTCCTCATCCTGCAGCTCCATCTGCCCCCTTAACGCCCTAGATTCGAGGACCTGGGGTTCCTGATCTACTGTTGGACCTGGCACTCTCTTCCTTACTTGGTCAACATGTCTGCGGATCACCCGCCCCTCTTCAGTTTCCACCCTATAAGACAAGGGCCCTGTCGGCTGCCTCACAACTGCTGGGACCCAACATGGACCTGCTCCATAATTTCGGACATACACCGTATCATCCCTATCAAATGTCCGAGGTGCTTTCAACACCTGATCTTCTTTCCGTGGACGATCATCAACTGAATCGGGATGCATTCGGTCCAGCAACGTTGTAAGTTTCCGATTCATTAGCAACTCCGCAGGACTCCTCCCGGTGGCTGTGCACGGTGTTATGTGCTGTGTTAACAAAAAATTCGCCAACCGACGGTGCCAATCCCCCTCTACTATTCGCTGCAATGCATCCTTCGTTGTACGCACCATCCTTTCTGCCTGCCCATTCGTAGCCGGATGAAAAGGGGCCGAGGTAACCTGGCGAATAACACCATTGGCCAGGAATACTCTAAACTCCTTGGATACAAACGCTGTCCCCTTATCCGATACCACCGTATCCGGGAGGCCATGGGTTGCAAATAACTTACGCAGTGCCCTAATAACTGTTTGTGATGTCATTGACATTACTGGCACTACTTCTAGCCATTTGGAATATGAGTCCACTACGATGAGAAACACCTGGCCTTGAAAAGGCCCTGCAAAATCAATATGTACCCTTGACCACGGTCTTTTTGTGGACTCCCATTGATAGGTAGGGGCCTGAGGTGGGGCAGGTCACGTTATCTGACACTCCCTGCACCTGGCCACCCATTCTTCTATTTCACTATCCATCTTTGGCCACCACACATAACTACGGGCCAATGCCTTCATTCTCACTATTCCGGGGTGCCCTACATGTAAGGCCTCCAGCACCCTAATCCTTAAAGCTGCTGGGATCACTACTCTATTTCCCCACAGTAAGCACCCCTTGTGGACAGATATCTCGTGCTGCCTCATTCCAAATGGTCTGAATTTTTCCTCTAACTTACCCAATGGCCAACCCTTCCATGCCCAATTCAAAACTCGGGCAAGCACTGGGTCCTTAGCTGACCTTTCTGCTATTTCTGCCGCTTGCACTGGAGGCTCTGATAATGATTCCAACATCAAAACCTCCAAAAGTGGGGAATGATCTTCCTCCTCCCTTTGTACTGGCAAGCGACTCAACGCATCTACATGACCAATTTTCTTTCCCGACTGGTGCTGCAAGACATAATCATATGCATTCAGGAACATTGCCCACCGCAGCATTCTAGGGGACAATATCTGTGGTGTCTGGCGCTCTGAGGAAAATAATCCCAACAGCGGCTTATGGTCTGTAACAATCATAAATGGTCGCCCATACACGTAATCATGAAACTTCTTAACCCCAGCCACTATTGCTAATGCCTCCTTATCAATTTGCGCGTAATTTCGCTCCGTTGTAGACAACGTCCTAGAATAATACGCAATTGGAGCTTCCCGCATATCCTCCAATTGATGGCTCAACACTGCTCCAACTCCATACGGGGAGGCATCGCACGTCAAAATTAATGGCTTCCTCTCATCAAAATGAACCAATACACTTTCTGATGACAACAATCGTTTGACATCTCGGAATGCCTTCTCATGCTGACTTGTCCACTGCCACACTGCCCGTTTATCTAATAAACGGTGCAGTGGCTCCGCCATTGTGGCCTTATGCTTTAAGAATGAATGGTAAAAATTTAGCAATCCCAAAAATGCCTGTAACTCTTGCTTTGACTGTGGTGCTGGGGCATCCTGGATGGCCCTCACCTTTGCTGATGTCGGGTGGATTCCCCTTGCATCTACCATGTATCCCAAAAACTCTACTTGCACTACTCCAAACACGCATTTTTCGCGCTTAACGCGCAACCCTACATCTGAGAAGCACTGCAGTACTTTCCGTACCCGTGTCATCAGTTCCTCCTCAGTTGCACCCACTATCAAGACATCATCAAAATATGGTATGACTCCCGGCAAGTTTCTTAATATTTCTTCCATCAAGCTCTGGAATATCCCAGGAGCTACGCTCACTCCAAATTGCAGCCGCTTTACTCTGAATGCCCCCCTGTGAGTCACTATCGTCTGGGCTTCTGCAGTGGCATCATCCACTTCCAGCTGTTGGTATGCCTGCGCTAGATCTAATTTTGCAAAAACCTTTCCCCCTGCCAATGTTGCTAACAACTGACTGACAACTGGCACTGGGTACGGATGTTTCTGCAATGCCTTGTTAATTGTGCACTTATAATCGGCACAAATGCGCACATCCCCATTGGCCTTCAGGGGGGTCACAATTGGAGTTTCCCATTTTGCATTTACCACTGGCTCCAATATTCCCTGTTCCAATAACCTATCTAGTTCTGCATCCACTTTAGAGCGCAAAGCAAATGGAATACGCCGTGATTTTAGACGTATTGGGGGTACTAAAGGATCAAGATGCAATGATATAGGTGGACCCTTATACTGCCCCAGTCCCTCAGCAAACACACTCTTAAATTCTCCCACTAGCACCTCCCATGTCAACTTGCTAACCTCATGAATTCCAGTAATTACAATTCCCAACCTCCCAAACCAGTCCAACCCCAATAGGCTCGTCCGCCTTCCTTCCACTATTAACAATTTCAAACATCCATCAAACATATGATATTTCACATGGACATTACACATGCCAACCACAGGTACTCTATGTCCTTGATAATCCGTAAGTGGTAAGTCACAAGATTGAATGTCCAAATCATCCTGTGGGCAAAATGTTTTATAAGTGTCCCATGAAACGATGGAGAATACTGACCCAGAATCCACTTCCATCACACAAGGGACATCCTGGATCTTCACAGTCACCGACAACTTACGCTGGATCTCGGGTTGCACGTGGTTAATTACATCAGCTGCGTAAACACCATCACACTGCTCATGTGGGGGTTGGCCAGTCAAGCCAGCTACATGGGGACAGCAAGGTGCATCCACAGAGTGTGTAGCAGATGAGCCTATTAACATGTCTTCTTGGTCCCTGGATGCCTTTTTTTCTCTGCACACTCTCCCAATATGCCCCCAACGCTAAGCAACAGAAATACGTGCCTCTTTAAATTTGGTTACACCTTTCTCTCTCCTGGGGCCCACCACAACTCATACATTTCTCTGTTAACATCCGCCCCCTCTGTTGTGGTGGTCTTCCCATCTTCATTGCACCATGCTGCTGTCTCTGAATTTCACCATTACCCGGGTCTACAGTCCCACTGCCAGCTGTTTGCAATCTCTGTGGGCTCCTGGCTTGTCGCACCTCCCGAGTAGAGGCTGCAGCAAGTTCGCAATTCAAGGCTTCTTGGTATGCCGCTTGAAAAGTCAAGTCTGTCTTTGCCAGCAGCAACTTTTGCAATGGTGCCTCTCTCAGGCCACAGACCAGACGCATCCCTTAACATTTCTTCCAAATTGGAGAAATTACATTACTGTGCCAACCGCCGTAAGACTGCAACATAATCTGCAATGCTTTCAGTCCCCTCCTGATCACGTTTATAAAAAACACTCCGTCTAGCTATTTCTGACGGTTGGGGAATGAAATGGTTCCTTAATGCAGTCAGTATCTCTACAAGCCGTGTTGCTGATAAGTCTCTTTACGCTTATCAATGCTGAGGCGTAGGTCAAACACCCCTTCACCTACAGAGGCTCAAAAACACGGCTCCTTTTCCTTTCTGGGCCTCTTCTGCCACTTCCCACAAGATAAAATTCCAATCGGGCCTCCTCCCCCTGCCACTTCAAAGGAAACTCCAAATTAAAATGTTCCAGCTGCACTGGAAAAGCCATAATTTACGCACAGTCCTTGCTTCACAAAAACTTGCTAGACTCGGCCATAAGTTTATCCTCACGCCAATATGATATGTCTCAAAAAAGCAGAAGACGGAGGAACAAAACATGGTGCTTTATTTCAAAGCTGCTACTCACACATAGCCTAAAATCACTCTGCAGCTGTGCTCAATATAACACACCTACTGATTACCAATTCCAGTGCAACAGCTGCAGACTCTTAAAACAATACAGTACCTCACAATCAATACAATACATTACACCTGTGTGGTTTTCAAGGCAAGAGGAAACAGGGGGTCGTCGTTGCCTGCCTCTGCGTAGGAACCCTGGCCTTCTTTGGTGGTCTCCCAGCCAATTGTTAACCAGGGATGCTGCTGCTTAGCATCCAAGACCTGATAAAATTTGGCTAGCCAGGTCAGGGCAATAGAGTGTGCGTGTGTGTGTGCCTGCATGTGTGTGTGTGCAAAGTGCCATCAAACACAGTTGACTTTGACTCCAGCAAAGGGCTTTCTAAGCAAGTGAGAAGCAGGGTGGGTTGCCATTGCCTGCCTCTGCAGAGTCTTCCTTGGTGATCTTTCTTCCAAGCTTCCAAAGGTGTGATGAGAACATCCAGGCTGGGGCAATACAATCCCCCCAGCAGCAGAAGTAATAGTAGTAGTAGTAGCAGCAGCAGCAGCAGCAGCAGAAGAAGAAGAAGAAGAAGAAGAAGAAGAAGAAGAAGAAGAAGAAGAAGAAGAGGAGGAGGAGGAGGAGGAGGAGGAGGAGGAGGAGGAGGAGTTTGGATTTATTTCCCCCCTTTCTCTCCTGTAAGGAGACTCAAAGGGGCTTACAAACTCCTTTCCCTTCCCCCTCATAACAAACACCTTGTGAGTTAGGTGGAGCTGAGAGAGCTCTAAAGAACTGTGACTAGCCCAAGGTCACCCATCTGGCATGCATTGGAGTGCACAAGCTAATCTGGCTCACCAGATAAGCCTCCACAGCTCAAGTAGCAGAGCGGGGAAACAAATCCAGTTCCTCCAGATTAGAGTGCACCTGTTATTAACCACTACACCACGCTGGCTCCTGAGGGATTAAGGGATTATTTGCATCCCAGGGGCCAAAATGCCCAGATAATGTTTTGTGTCCGCATGCACAGTGGATCCAGGGAATTCACTGTGAATGCACATATAATAACAATGACAATGACAATGATAGCGATAACGATAACGATAGCAATTATTATTGTTGTTGTTGCTGTTGTTGTTGTTATTTAATTTTATATACCGCCCTCTCCCCAGAGGGCTCTGGGCGGTGTACAACATTTTAAATAACAGATAGAGCACAATTTAAGACATAAACAAAATAGAAGCATAAATAAGATACATATAGGCTCTATTAAAATTAATAACTAAAACCTGTTAAAACATACAGCGTACAGCATTGTGATATGCAATACATATAATACACGGTGTCCGACAACTAAAACCCTCCCAGGAGGGGGCCAGGAGGGGGATGATGGCCCAGCAAATGTTACAGAGACCACCAAGGGGTGGGGGTGGGGGCGCAAATCAGCGGCCAGTCTCTCAAAAAGCTTGGTGGAACAACTCGGTCTTACAGGCCCTGCGGAAATCTCCAAGATCCTGCAGGGTCCGGACAGCTGGAGGGAGAGAGTTCTACCAGGCGGGGTCCAGGGCCGTAAAGGCCCTGGCCCGGTTAGAGGCCAGCCACATCATATAAGAAGTTAGTTCCCCGGCCTCTTGGGCCCAAGCAGCCATTAATAGAATTTGCCAACACCTAGAGATTTTAAGTGTATTACTCAGCCGCTCGAGGGCAGCTGATAGTCTGTGTGTATCTGTGAGACACAAGACTGATCCCACCTCCCACGTTTCTCCCTGCGTTTTGAGAACACCCTTTAGCAGTAGACTCATGAGGGAATTAATCCAGAGCATTTCTCAGAATCAAAGAACAAATTGGGTGTGGGGGGGGGGGAGGAGAGAAAAAGCTTTTATTGTCTGCACACACCAATAAGCTAATGGAGATAGCTCAGAAAGAAAAAGGCAGAATCCAGACAGAACATAATTCCCTTAGGAATTAGCTCCTAAGGCGGCGATTCTCAAATTTTTCGAAACGGGATCTGCGCTTCTTGCGCTTACCAAGATCTGCTGGCAAAGTAACTCCGTGCTCTACTTCCCGCCTCAAAACATTAAATGCCAGGATCTCACGTCAGTTGAAACTGAACAAGTTTCTCTTCTGGTTTTTTCCCCCCACATTCAGTATTTGTAAATAGGTAGCTATACACATATTACAACAGGCTGTAATTGTGCAGAGAGAGAGCGAAAACAAGACAAGAGAGTTGAACTCCCAGATAAACCACCACGCTTCCCGGAGCAATACTTTCCCAGCTGCATCGGTTTCTCCTCTTCTCTCTTAGCCTTGACCTTCACCTGTGAGAGAGCTTCCTGGCCCATTTGTGGGTCCTGACCCACAGCTGGAGAACGGCTCTCTCAAGGAGCTGTCCACAGCACCACTGAAACGGGGCCTAGACTCAGGGTCTCGTCGTGGGCCCTCTGTAGTGGATGAAACCAATTTCCAGTCCCAGAGGTTCAGGCTGGGATCATATGAAACACTTCTTCACGCAATGTGTGATTGGTGTTTGGAATATGCTTTCCACAGGAGGTGGTGGTGGCCACTAACCTGGATAGCTTTAAAAGGGGCTTGGATAGATTTATGGAGGAGAAGTCGATTTATGGCTACCAATCTTGGTCCTTTTTGATCTGAGATTGCAAATGCCTTAACAAACCAGGTGCTCGGGAGCAACAGCTGCAGAAGGCCATTGCTTTCACATCCTGCATGTGAGCTCCCAAAGGCACCTGGTGGGCCACTGCGAGTAGCAGAGAGCTGGACTAGATGGACTCTGGTCTGATCCAGCTGGCTTGTTCTTATGTTCTTATAGACTTCCCTCTGTGATACACCTCTGAAGATGCCAGCCACAGATGCAGGCCAAATGTTAGGAACAAGATCCACCAGACCACAGCCACACAGCCCGGAAAACCCACCAGAACCAGTTGAATCTGGCCGTGAAAGCCTTCGACAATGCATTTACAGAGTCTGTAGGAGACTAATTTGGCTGGGGATGATGATGTATGTGTGTGGGGGGAGGTTTCTGTTGAGCTCAGAACAGCCCGGTCGGTGTGTGGAGGAATGGGAGTTACTCACCCCATTTGGAAGCAACACATAGAACTGGACTTGTCTCTTTAGAAATTGTATCACATAGTTTGGTCCTTAGAGGGCTGAGTTTTCATGTCAGAAGGAATTTTGGCACACCCTTCTGTTCCAAGGACAAATTCTTGTTCTTTTCCAGGGTTCTGGTTATCACGAACAGAAACTGTTCCTTCATGAAAACTCGTCACATTGCCCAATTCACATAGAATGGTGAACATGTAGATTGAGTAGGATGAGAACCTCTGGTACTGAGGAGCAACAGTGGTGTAGTGGTTAAGAGCAGGTGCACTCTAATCTGGAAAACCAGGTTTGATTCCTTGCTCTGCTACTTGAGCTGTGGAGGCTTATCTGGGGAACTAGATTCGCCTGCACACTCCAACACATGTCAACTGGGTGACCTTGGGCTAGTAGTCACAGTTCTTCTGAGCTCTCTCAGCCCCCCCCCCCCGCCCCCCTTGCAGGGTGTTTGTTGTGGGGAGAGGGGAGGGAAAGGAGTTTGTAAGCCCCTTTGAGCCTCCTTACAGGAGAGAAAGGGGGTCCAAATAATAAATCCAAACTCTCTTCTCTTCATGGTAGGACCAAAGCTAAAA
Organism: Sphaerodactylus townsendi; assembly: GCF_021028975.2. Taxonomy (NCBI): domain Eukaryota; kingdom Metazoa; phylum Chordata; class Lepidosauria; order Squamata; family Sphaerodactylidae; genus Sphaerodactylus; species Sphaerodactylus townsendi. The sequence continues at coordinate 21,723,490 of NC_059425.1, read as the reverse complement.
AATGCTGCTGCCTGATAGTAGTTGGGAGGGGGTAATATTACATCATGAGCAACCAGATTGTTGATACCATACTGTTTTTCTTTGAAATAAATATTCAAAAACATTTTTATTGGTATCTATTTTTATTTTTGAAATTTACCAGTAGCTGCTGCATTTCCCACCCTAGTCTTATATCCAAGTCAATAAGTTTTCCCAGTTTTTTTGTGGTAAAATTAGGTGCCTCGACTTATATTCGAGTCAACTTATAGGCAAGTATATACGGTACCTCCAATCAATTTAAATATGCAGGAAAATGCCACATTGGGCCTGATCCACACAGTGCAAAGTTCTTGAGGATCTTCATCACATGGTCCTGGAGGTCTATCTTGAGGGCTCTACTCAGACACACATGGGCCAGATTCAGACAAGGACTGAGGGATGTTGTGAGAGGTCTCCCTTCCATGCCAAATTGCCAACCAGAAATGGTCCCGTGAAGTTGTTGTTTTCTCCTTTGGGGAACCATCCGCGTGCTGATGGCTACTTCAATATTTCAGGTTTATAAAATGAGATGGGGGGACAGCAGACTGAAGAGGATTGCCTTATTTTGTGCTGTGGACTTGATCTGAATTGTAAGTCCAAGTGGCAAACTCTTAAAACACGAGTGCGGACTGGCTAAGTGGACTTTGTAACATGTGAATCAGCCTCCTGGCCATCTTTCCATCTAGCACAGACTAGTCTTCTCTGACTGGAAGTAGCTTTCCCAGAAAAAGTTCTCCTGCAATACCTGCGACATAAACACTTTCAAAATAAAATCTCAGGTACTGTATGTGAGATCTTCCACAAATGCAAAGCATTTGTGATCTCTCCGAGCCACATTCTGTCCCCCGATTTATTAGTACCAAAGCCAAAGGGTGATTCCGGTAAAAGGGACATTACAAAATCACAATTTTCCAACAAGATGTTATCAGAATTCCAAACTGAACAGTTCCAGGGTGTGAAATGGCAAAAGGTTAAAACAGAAGGCCAAAACAGAGGCAATAATTTATGAGGAACAGAGGTCACCTGGAATGTATGGTATACCATAGAGTTTGTCCTATAAAAGTGTGGCTTTCTCCAGGAGGACTGATATCTATAATCTGGAGCAGGGGTGTACCGCCCGCAGGGACATATGCTGAATTGGAAAGGAGCAGCCCTTCCTACACCCACCTTTCCATTTGCCCACCTCCCCCGTCTGCAGGTCTAGAGTTCGGGGGCCCACAGCCTTGAAGAAACTTGGCCTGCCCCACAAGGAGCGGGCTAGGTGCCCCTCAACATTTTCCCTAACCCTCCCGGGAAAATGGAGCCCGGAGCAAAATCTAGGGAAAATGGAGCCCAGGGGAGGGTGGAAAACTCCGATTTTGCCCCAGGCTCCATTTCCCCTAGATATGCCTCTGGTCTGGAGATCGGTTGTAATTCCAGGAGGCCCCAGATGACAGATGGCAGCCCTAGACAGAGGCCAGAAAACAGGTTATTACAGTTATTACAGTTGGAGTGCATGAAACCTTCCTCGTATCAGAATTATTAACAACTCCTCTACATTCAGGAGCCGCATGGCATAGTGGTTAAGTGCTTGCACTGCCACTTGCACGGTCAGGAGTTCGAGCCCCCTGTGGGTCAGATATCCTGGCAGCTGGCTCATGGTCAACTCAGCCAGCCAGCCATTTCTTGGTCGGTAAATGAGTACCTAGCACATAGCTAGGGGGTAAAGAATAGCCAGGGAAAGCAATGGCAAACTACCCCACAAAGAGGCTTGCCTATGAAATCACTGCTCCCAGTGGTACCCCAGGGTCAAACACGACTGAAGGGGAAACTTTACCTCTACATTTGTCTAAACTTTCAAGAGCACGGCAACAATCCTCACACACTTTGAACTCTGCAGAATAAAAAAAAATCAGTTCTCCCACCCCATGCTCTTTTTTAAAAGTCACACAGAAATTCAAGCCGAGCTAAACACCAAAAGGGTTCTTCTTAATAAATTTGGGTGTGAAGGCAAAAAGAAAAGAAGGAAATTATAGGGGGAGAGAACAAAAGGAAGGAGCGGGGAGGGAAGCATTAAGCCAGAATTTGCATTGTAATAATGCCCATTAAAAAATTAATACAATCCACCACGCCGCATTCGCGTGACATTTCTCCGCTCTCCGTTGCTTATCTCGTTAGCCAAAGGAATCATTTTCTCAAGGAACGCGGCAAAGGTTCCTGGGGTGTACGGATGGCGTGGAGCTGGGGGACATTTTTTTTAAAATTAATCAAGGTACTTGACTCGGGTGCGTGGTTTTCCGCATGAGTGGCTCGGAGAAATTGGAGGGGGCAGCCGGAGGGGGGGGGGCAGTTTTGTCTCGTTTCCTTTTTAGCTCCAAATGGTTAATTAAGACAATAGAACAACCGAGGCCCACTCTATGAATGGCCGTCTAGACTCTATAGTTGAACGGCAAGTTCTCCATCAGAATTTTAACATGGGCTGTCGGCCTTCTCCCCCGCCCTCAGGCCCATCGCTATCCGCCCCACCCCCTAGTCCTCTTCCATAAGTCCCCCCCACTCGGTCCCCTTTGTTTTTGTTCTTCAACAATTGTGTCTTTGAAAGAGTGGTGGCCAGATTGGCAGGCCTCGTTGTTCCAGGCCCGGCATTTGCCACAAAGCCACCTTCCCAGAGCCTGATATGAGGATGACTGTTAAGGGCTGTTGAGATGGGGGCGGGGGGGGGGCAGCAAATGTGGCTGTCCTCTAGTGTTTTCTTTCTCCTCTAGGAAAAGGGAGGGGGAAAATCCACTCTCCGAACATTGCAGGCTCTGATTCTTTTTCAGTTCTTCTTTACCCACCGTGAGGGAGACCGAAGAATCGTCTGAGGGGATGCCGAAATGAGAATCTTAATTTTAAAACGAGCAGTTTCTTCTTTCCACGCTGTGCAGGGGCATGCTGTCGGTTTTAATGTGGATTGGTTAGAACTGAATCCAGGAACCGCGGGTGCTTTTGCAAGAACAAAAGCACAGAGGTCCCTGCTCGGAGGAGCCTACAATGTACATTTATACTCTGTGTGGGTGCCGTCCCCTGCCCCATTAAATTGCTATCTCGGTTTTGTCCTGGTTTTTCCCCTTTGGAGAAGATTTGCTCAATGTTGCTATTGTTGTCACTGGGGTGCTGTGTGGTTTCCAGGCTGTATGGTTGTGACAGCAGCATTCTCTCCTCTGAAGATGCCAGCCACAGATGCAGGCGAAGCATCAGGAGAGAATGCTGCTAAAACACGGCCATACAGCCCGGAAACCACACAGCACCCCAGTGATTCCGGCCGCGAAAGCCTTCGACAATATATTGTTGTCACTCTCCAGGGTTCGGCTCTCTCTGCCTGGTCCCTGGAAATGACGTTGTAGTAAGACACTGATACTCTTGCACACCCACATCAGTGGGTTGCCAGTTCCCAGTTGCAAAATTCCTGGAGATTTGGGGGTGGAGTCTGGGGAGGGCAGAGTTTGGAGAAGGGTGGGAATTCACTGGGAATGGGATGTCATGTCGTCCACCCTCCCCAGCAGCCCTTTTCTCCAGGGGTACTGATCTCTTTAGTCTGGAGATGAATGAGAACTCTGAGAGAACTCCAGCCTCCACCTGGAGATTGGCAACCCTAGTGTGCATGATGTCACACCAAGATGTCATACAGTGTACAGCTGGTCTTTTCCCACACCGTAGCCGCTGAGGTATGCTTTGAATAAGATATTGTTGGATAGGTAGTGTTTTTTCCCCCCGATTTCTTGGTTTTAGAAATAATGAACAGGAGGCTACCACAGCAAAAATAACAGAGCTTTCAGCCAGCCCTGGTAGCATGGGAGGGACAACGCAGAAAGATACTAAGTCTGACAATTGTGTGTCTATTTTCATGTATGAAATATTAAGACGCTGTGTTAGCACCAGAGGTGTATCTAGGGAAAAAGTAGCCCGGTGCAAAATCTGAGTTTTCTATGCACCCCCCTTCCCCCCCCCCTTGGTATGGGCGGCCACCATCCTCCCCCCACAACCAAACAACATGTGTATGGACCCGGGGGGAAGGAGGGGGGCATGGGGGATAATTTTCCACCCCTCCTCCTCCTCCTCCTCCTTCTTCTTCCTCCAAACTGGTTTCCTGCACGCACAGGGTCAGTTTTGTAACTGGCTCTTTCAAAGGTCACAATTTTGAGTGTCTTCTGGGGTAAGGTTCTTTGCCCGCAGGTCTTCATTGATTGTGTCCATCCACCGTTTTTTGGGTCTGCCACGTGGGCGACATCCACCAGGTTCAAGGTGCAGGGCTGTCTTTGCTACGGAAGTTTCCTCATGGCGCATGACGTGGCCATACCACCATAGCCATGCCTGCCTCATGTATTGGTCAATTGGTGTTATTTTAAGTCTTTGCCGTATGTCGTCATTCGGCACATGGTCGAACAGCATCAGGTTTGGCATCCATCGAAGCATCCTCATTTCCATGACATGAAGGGCTTGGACATGTTTTCTTGTTGCTGGCCAGCATTCGGCTCCGTAAAGTGCTACTGGGCGAACAACTGTTTTGTAGATTTTGGCCTTGAGGTGTTCAGGCATTTTCTTGTGACACAAGATGCCAGTGGTTTGCCGCCATTTAAGCCACGCAGTATTGACTCGGGACTGGGCATCTGTCAATGTGTTTCCATCAGCTGAAACCAGCGATCCAAGATATTTGAATTCAGTGACCTTGTTTAATTTCTGGCCGCTGATTTCATGGGTTCCATCTGTTTGGGGGCCACATTCGAGGTATTCAGTTTTTGGAATGTTCAGACATAATCCATATTCTGTTGAGGGGCGGATAATTTTCCTGGGGTCCAGGTCGACCACTTGGAGCCACCACCAGCATCCAGGTCTACCACCCGGAGATGGTGCCGGCGCCCAGGTCTATGTGCGCCCGGGGTATCCCATGTCCCCATAAGTGGTACACACATGGAGTCCACTAAGCTCTGTGAAGGAATGATGGAGTAAAAATGTACTAAATCAATACATATTAAAAAGAGGCAGGCTGGTCACAGGCAGGACCATGGCTCAGTGGCAGAGCATTTGCTCAGCATGCTGAAGGCCTAGGTTCAGTTCCCGGCATCTCCACTTAGGTGGATCAGGTGGTAGGGGATGTGAAAGACCTCCCCCTGAGACCCCCAGAGAGCTGCTGCCATTCGGAGCAGACAGCCCTGATCTTGATGGACTTAAGGCCTGGTGCAGTATGAGGCAGCTTAATGTAAATATAAATCTGATATCTCTCAGCCCCACCCACCTCACAGGGTGTTTGTTGTGAGGGGGGAAGGGCAAGGAGATTGTAAGCCCCTTTGAATATCCTTACAGGAGAGAAAGGGGGGATATAAATCCAAACTCTTCTTCTCATATATAAATGTGTTCACAGTGATCCCAGCAGCCACAAGATGAAGACTTCAGAAGGGGTCTTCACAACCCACTACAGGCTGGGAAATACCATTTGACATCCCCTTTTAACTGACCCCTTTACCTCAGAATTGTTCTCAGAATTGAACCAGGGATGCTTAGTTTGCACGAAGAAGAAGAAGAGTTTGGATTTATATCCCCCCTTTCTCTCCTGTAGGAGACTCAAAGGGGCTGACAATCTCCTTTCCCTTCCCCCCTCACAACAAACACCCTGTGAGGTGGGTAGGGCCGAGAGAGCTCCGAGAAGCTGTGACTAGCCCAAGGTCACCCAGCTGGCGTGTGTGGGAGTGCACAGGCTAATCTGAATTCCCCAGATAAGCCTCCACAGCTCAGGCGGCAGAGCGGGGAATTCAAACCCGGTTCCTCCAGATTAGATACACGAGCTCTTAACCTCCTACGCCACTGCTGCTCCCTGGGCAGCTACTCTACCTCTGAACCAGAGTTTCGACTTATCCAGGTCAATATTGTCTGCGCCGACTGGCAGCGGCTCTCCAGGGTCTCAGAAAGTGATCTTTTACTTCACTTACTGTCTAATTCCTTTAATTTGAGATGCTGGGGTTTGAAGTTGGGGCCTGCTGTTGAGCCACAGCGCTCCTCCCTGGCAGGGGCTGATGGGGATTGTGGTCCATAACATCTGGAGTGCCAAAGGTTCGCCACGACGGCCATAGAGGAACAGGGCCGCTGACTGCTTTTCTCCCCGTCTCTCCACTTGGCAGCTAATCTTCCCTGGTACTCTCTCTCCCAGCTTCTAGGGAAAACTAACTGCCCAAGATTAAAACAAGCAGAGATTTAATACACACGCGCCCGAAAATTATACCTTCCAGCATTTTGCTGAGGAAAATGGGGGCATGCTGATCAGATCCCTGTTCTTATTTATTTATTTATTTTTATTTATTTATTTATTTATTATATTTGTATACCGCCCTCCCCGAAGGCTCAGGGCGGTTTCCAACAACATAAAAATTTAAAACATCATAAATATAAGTTAATTCAAATACACAAAATATTAAACTAGAGATGGCTCCAACTATTCTATTCTATTCCCCCCTTTTATGAACCCACGGGAGGCCAGATGTTTACTTATTATGGCGGTTGACATCATCCCGGCTGGCCAAATGCCTGGCGGAACAGGTCCGTTTTGCAGGCCCTGCGGAAACTTTGTAAATCCCGCAGGGCCCTGATCTCACCTGGAAGCCTGTTCCACCAGGTAGGGGCCAGAGCCGTAAAAGCCCTGGCCCTTGTAGAGGCCAGCCAAGGATCACTTCTTGAAAGCCACCCCTTCGCAGCTGAAGACTCCTCCCCCACTGAATGTTGCTTTGGTTTGGCCTGTCTGTTATTGATTTAAAAGCCACGAGGGTGTTTGTCGTTCTGGACAAATGTATACTAGGAAACGTTAATTGTCCTACAGCATATTATCAATAGTTCAAAATATTCCCCACAAGCTTCAGGGTGTGAAACTGTCTCTATGGTGCTCAGGCGCACGCACTGAGATGAATGCAAGAAATGATGTGTTCAATTCTCCCCTCAGAGATGTCTCTTGGAATGGGTACCAAAGGCAAGACAATGCCAGCAAATAATACAAACAAGGCACCCACCACGCACGCACACGGAGAAAGAGAGAAAGAGAGATAAAAATAGATGTTGTCATTGATCTTGGATGGATATCAGAATATGGAGATCGTCGTGGGTGAATTAGAATAAGCAGAGTGAATAGGGAAGGTGGCCAGGATCTTCTTCTTCCACGCATTGTGACTCCTCACAAAATAATTGTTACCTGTCGCAATGTTTAAAAGTATTTCGCATGAAGTGTCCCCCCCGCAATTTGAGTTGAACTTAACAGGATGCCAGGGTCTATGCATATTTATTCATGCCTGCCAGTAGGTTGCCAGCTCTGGATTGGAAAATACCAGGAGATGGGGAGGGGGTGTGCCTGAGGAGGGGAGGGTTTGGGAGGGGAGGGTCTTCAGTGGGATATAATGCCATAGAGCCCACCTTCCGAAGTGGCTGCTTTCCCCAGGCAAACTGATCTCTGTCACCGGGAGATCAGTTGTAATTAATACTTTTATTTATTTATTTATTTACAATTTAATTTATAGTGGAAGATCTCCTCGAAGCAGTGGCGTATCTGCCAGAGAGACATGGGGGTCAATTCACCCCAGGTGCTCCCATTGGATCAAGTGGGGGCGCCCCTCGGCCCCTCTGCTCCTTCAGCCAGTGGAGCTTCAGCCGGCTAAGATAAGTAAGGGGGGGCTTCAAAGTAGGTGTGTTGCCCGGTGCCAATCCCCTGCAGATGCTCTTCCGTATTCTGTTGCCTAGGGCAGTTGTAGCGAACCTTTGGTTCCACTCCAGATGCTATGGATCATATATTCCCTATCAGCGCCTACCAGCATGGCCAATTGGCCATGCTAGCAGGGGCTGATGGGAATTGTAGTCCAAAACATCTGGAGTGCCAAAGGTTCGCCACCACTGGCCTAGGGCATAGGTGTCAAACTTGCGGCCCTCCAGATGTTATGGACTACAGTTCCCATCATCCAGCATGATGCTGGCAGGGGATGATGGGAACTGTAGTCCATAACATCTGGAGGGCTGTGAGTTTGACACCTATGATCTAGGTCAAATCCACCCTTCCTTCAGGGTCCAACTTCCATCAATAGTAGAGCTACCAGCTCTGGGTTGGGAAATTCCTGGAGAATTTGGGGTGGAGCCTGAGGAGGGTGGGGCTTGAGGAAGGGCGGGACCTCAGCAGGATATAATGCCACAGAATCCTCCCTCCCAAACAACCATTTACTCCATGATTCTGGCAGGGGATGATGGGAACTGTAGTCCATAACATCTGGAGGGCCGTGAGTTTGACACCTGTGGCCTAGGGGTTTGAATATAGTGACTTGCACCTCAGGAAAAAGAATAGGCTTGATAAAGACTGGGCGACATGACAACTATTCCAGAAGTGTTATTGCCGATTGCGGATCTTCTTTGCAAAGGCCTAATACACACTGTTCTTGCCTATATTTAATTATTGTGAAGGCATCTGTGTATGCCTGATTTTTTTGTAAAGTACACCTGTGAGGAAAAAGAAGAAGTTTTGAAATTTATTTTTGGACTCTGTAGGGTGTTTTCACCCTTTAGTTTTCAGGTGCAGAGTGGTGGGATTATTACCACCCGGAGGTTTGCAACCTTATGCCTACTAGTCACATGTAAAGTGGGAAAATTCCCCCAACCACCCCCTTTCAGAAATTGTAGTGTAGAGTGAGAGAAACTAAGGCCCCTTCCACACGGGCCAATAAACACGGGTGTAGGACACTAAAAATATCAGTTGGGGCGGGGGAACTTTGCACAGATCCCGCCCCCCAAATGACCCTGCCCCGTATTATTTTCCCAAAACCGGATTTTTTTGAAAATCGCTAAACAAGCGAGTCTTTTAAAAAATCCCAGGTTGCAGCCGCTCACAAGCGAATGGTCGGGCAGAAGGTGCTTTATTTGCCTCCATTTCCCTTTTTTTTTAAAAAAAAATCATGGCTTACATATGCGTAACTGCATAGCTACGCTACAGTGGTGGGATCCAAAAATTTTAATAACAGGTTCCGATGGTGGTGGGATTCAAACAGTGGTGCCGCAGCACACACACACCTCCAGTCCCTATTGGGCAGGGAGGTTGCTTTAGTCACCCCTTCTCGGCACTCAGAAAAAATTAGTAACCACTTCTAGAGAAGTGGTGAGAACTGGTTGGATCCCACCTCTGGCTACGAAGGTGCAGATGATCTTATTGTGGGCCATCGGAATAGCTATGAGGGTTCGTTTGCACATGCCTGTGTAGCTACGCATGTGTGGGAAGTAATTTTAAAAAACAGATGCGTCTCCATGCGAAGGCACAACAACAACTTGAATTGTTTCTGTGGCCTCCAATAGCTCGTTTTATGGATGCACGTGGACACGAAAACGAAAAAATGGGTTACTTTATCCTGACTGCAACCCGTTACACATTTGCTGTGTAGAAGGGGCCTAAGTCTTACCTCATGGTGCTCGGTTTTCTGAGGCATTTTTTCTGCCTCAGAAAGGGGTCTCAACTGGAAGGAGTCTCAACTGGAAGGGTTCAATGGGGAGGGAGGGGGGCTATGTTTGGGACCCTTCACCTATGTGACCATTTGCAGAAAAAAAAGATGTAGAAACCATCCTCCACTTTCCCCTAGAACATCGACTCATATTCTTTAACGATGGCTTAGGACTAAATTTCAATAGCTGCCCTTAATGTCATCACTCATCCTTTGCCACATTCCCGGGTGAGATTTTTGCCCTCGTACCTTCACAGCCTTTTCTCTTCATCCTCCCCCTCTGTTGACTTTGCCCATTCACACACCTCCTCCCTGCAATTTTGAATTCACATCAGTTTTTGCTGATTCTTTACAGCTCTAAAGGATTACACCGTGGGAGGGAAAGTAGCCGGAGGAATGCTGCGCCAGGCTAAAGCTTCGTGCTCAAACTTTGGGCTAAATTATTCCAGCTGCATACATGCAAATGAGGCTTGTCTATAGACAGCAGAGACAAAAGGTCATTAACTTCCCATGTACGGGCCCTGGTATGGTTGCCAATTTGTCACCGTGCAAATCTACCCTGCGGCCCAACCTCACCCCCACCCCGTTTCCCCCCTTGGTGTTTTATGTTCAATATAATCAAGAGGCTACCTGTTTGGGTTTTGTAAGGGTTGATAGATAAAAAGGCCGCGAAAGAAAGAATTTGGAACTCAAAGGGAGAAAGAGAAGGGGGGGGGGAAGAGAGAACAAATGATGTTTGTTATCTGAAAGTAAACTGAGGCAGAACTAATTAATTAAATAACAGGAGATGGCCAGAATTATAAGGAAGGAGATTAGACAGTCATCCAATATTTGATTCATATAAAGGAATCCGGATCGAGCGCTTTGTATGTTTTCTTGCCACGTCGAAAACTGTGCTGTGTAAAAATCTCATGTTTTCTTTTTAAAAAGACACATGTACTAACCACAAGTTGTAGCATGAGGAAGAATGATTGTGTGCCGGCGGAGCATGCAGACATCAAGTTCCCAGTTCCTGGCACAGGAAGATCTCAGATACCGAGTGTGAGGAAGATCCTTTCTCTGCCTGAGAACTTGGGGATCCATTGCCAATCGGACCACGAAGCCGGGTGAACCAATGGTCTAACGCAGGATAGGGCAGCCTCCTAATAGCAAAGCAAAGATGTACTTTAGGATAAGAACCTTGCCTTGGTTCTGAAAATTTTTCTCCTACAGATTCTTTTAGGCTTCTTAATCAACGGTTCTCAGAGTGTGGAGAAATCCAGCCTCCACACTTTTCCTCAATACCTTTTCCCTTGATCACTCCTCTAATTACAGAAAAATCAAAGTGGATCCTCTTTTCTAATTGCTTTCTGTCTCACATATATCCACCCCTTCTGCCATCTCCACCCGACTCCCTTCGATTTGTCCTCTCTTTTTCGATATCTCTGCTGCCTTCTGTCACCTTCTGTCATGTTTGTTTCTATGGTAACCCCAGCCAGCGTGGCTCAGATAAAGGGTGGCATCAGAGTTTGTCTCTGTGCCAAGTTTTGGAGGTTGGGCAGAAATCCGTATTCTCCCCCCACCCTGTTACTGCTAAAGGCTCTATGTTGGCACTCAGGCTGGCAACGAACATTGTCATACAAAACGTGTTTGTTTGTGTGTGCAATTTGTGAAGATCCCAAGAGAGGAGAGATGCTTTGAAGTGGGTTTTTGTTGCTGCGGTTTATAATATTTTATCCCATATGCTGACTTCAAGGTCTGGTTTAGATCAAAAGGATCAGAAAGCATTGCTTCCATAAAACGAGGGCTTCTCCCCGCGCCCCTAAGGCAATTCAACTTAATGTTGCTAGTTTGTTTCTATAGAACAAGAAATAAATGCAGTGGAGAAAAATTCCTAATGATAATTCTAGCAATTTGAATGTGGTGACAAAATCATTGGGAATTTATATTTTTATTGATGTTGTTTTTGAGTAGAATCAATGAAAATAGGATTTACCGCTCAATGGACTTATGCCACCCGGGCCTGGTTGATTTTACTGGATATACTGGAGGCTTTTTGTGGATAGGGTCAAATAGATGATTTGGCCAGTTGATATTTAACATTATTATACTATATTCCAAATTTTCACAGATTAATAGAGAGGGAGTTTAGTAACAGTGATATTATCGCGCCACGGTATCATATCAAGTAAACCACCCCATTATTCTACCTGACAGAATTTATCTGTGTCCTTCACAGCTGTGGCGTAGTGGTTAAGAGCAGCTGCATTCTAATATGGAGGAACCGGGTTTGATTCCCCGCTCTGCCGCTTGAGCTGTGGAGGCTTATCTGGGGAATTCAGATTAGCCTGTGCACTCCCACACACGCCAACTGGGTGACTTTGGGCTAGTCACAATTCTTCAGAGCTGTCTCAGCCCCACCCACCTCAAAGGGTGTTTGTTGTAAGCTCCTTTGAGTCTCCTACAGGAAAGAAAGGGGGGGATATAAATCCAAACTACTACTACTACTACTACTACCCCTCTTCTTCTTCTTCTTCTTCTTCTTCTTCTTCTTCTTCTTCTTCTTCTTCTTCTTCTTCTTCTTCTTCTTCTTCTCATGTGTAAAGTCCCAATAGGGTGATGCATTTTTTAATGAAAGATTTCCTGGAAAAAAACAACAGTTGTCCTATAGAGTTTTATAAACTTCACAATAAAAGGATGCCAAAAGGAAAAATATATACTGAATGGTGTGCAGTTACATATATATGCATGTATGCCTTCACCCTTCTGCAGTGGCGTAGGAGCAGCAGTGACGTAGGAGGTTAAGAGCTCATGTATCTAATCTGGAGGAACCGGGTTTGATTCCCAGCTCTGCCGCCTGAGCTGTGGAGGCTTATCTGGGGATCTAGATTTAGCTCTGTACACTCCCCATACACTCCCAGCTAAGTGACCTTATGGGCCAGTAACAAGCAGCTCTTTCCTGAGTTTCTTCCCCAGCTCCCCAACTCTGAAAGGTGTTTACTGTGTATTTGTTGTGTGGGGAAGGGCAAGAGACCTCCCTTTGAGTCTCCTCTGCAGGAGAGAGAAGGGGGGATATGGTAATCCAAACTCCTTTCTTCTCTTCTTCTTCTTCTTCTTCTTCTTCTTCCTTCTCCTCCTCCTCCTCTTCTCTTCTTCTCTTCTTCTTCTTCTTCTTCTTCTTCTTCTTCTTCTTCTTCTTCTTCTTCTTCTTCTTCTTCTTCTTCTTCTTCTTCTTCCTTTCCAAGGTTTAATTGCTAGAAATACAGGGAAAGCGATCTGAATTCTGAAAAATGACAGTGCTAGCAACTTACAACAGTGTATTTTAAATGAAAGCTTCTGAATGCCAGTGTGTCAGGTCTTGGACCTTTAGCCAATAAACAGACTCCGGATTCTTGATCAGTAGCATTAATTGAAAGGCGATGAAGTACCCAGCTTGAGAAAGCTGTCCAAGCTGTCCAAGGCCAGGGCTCAGCCGTCAGGCCCGAGCACTGGACCCGGGTCTGAACAGTCTGCAGAGAGGGAGGAGGAGGGGTGTGGGGACAATCCACATGACTAGATGGCCTCTGCCCAGGGACATGCGACCCCACATGTCCTCATGTGCCGTATGGCCCTGTAGTAGTTTGAGGGAGAAGTGAAAAGGTCAAACATGTCGGGTCAAAAGAACAACAGAAGACATGCAACCGTTGAGAAGCAAAGTAGGTATTCTTCAATGTGCCAGAATACATCTTGTACTTAAGGACTGTCTTTAAAATCATTTCACTCGTTGTAAAAGAAAAAAATAGTTCATAGTTTTTCTCAGTACTCCCCAAAATTTCTAATTTTTCCATCCAGAAAACTTTAAGAAGTGCTCAGGAGAGAATAAAATGGGGAAAACAGGGTGTGACCCCCCATATTTTTCCATTGATTCCCTGGATCTTCACATTTTTGCTACCCCTCCCCACATCCACTTCAAAGTCTGAGTAAAATGTTTAAAAATGACAATGTTTGAATTCTGAAGATCTTGCTAAATTTCAAATGCAGACACAACTTCCACAGAATAGCAAAGCAACCAGAAAAGCTAACAAAAGGCACAGAATCTGAGAGCTGATCAAAAATTGTCCCTGAAAGGTTGAATCTACTCCCAATTAACAATGCATTCCCAAATATTGCCCCAAATTCCAGTCACTCTATACATTATAGTTGGTTCTCAAGTTCATTCACCATATTTGAAAGGCAGTAACAGACACCAATTAATTAATGGATCCTATAACACTACATTGAATTTTGACTGGGACAACGTCAGAGTTTTACAAAATGGAGATTGTGGGTCATTCTTTGCATATTGGTCTCGTTGGCATGAAATAGACCTGAGGCCTGTTGAGTCCCCATTCCAGCAGCCATCTTTGTCTCGATTACTGCAAGGCTTGTCTTAATTTCACTTGACATGTACATCGGCGTGTCTGGCTGAGGTATTCTCGCTTTTAAAGGGTTTTTTTTCCCCAAGCATCTAAAGAAAGCTTGACTTCAGAATGGACAGAAGAGGAAGAATGAATAATAAATGTAAAGGGGTAACGGAAAGCTATTGACACAAGAAGAGGCATAAAACTGGATTAAACGGATTTGCCTCTGTCCGGGATGGAAGCCCGGGGAAGCAGGGTTTGTGTCTGGAGGGTTGGGTTGGGGGGTGGGGGGAGAGACTTTCCATCATCTGAAGAATAAGCTTTTCTTCTTTCCAAATCTTGAGCTCCAGGTGAAGGAAGGGAAAATTGTCTCATCCCCTTAACTTTGCGACAGTAGGAGGTGAAACATATAAACGCAGGTGTTAAATAAATTAGCCACCGGGATAGGGATGAGGTAGGAAGGTGGGTGGGTGGGCCATGCGCCCCTCCCAGATTGAGAGTTTATTCACTCACTAATCAAAATGACATGATGGAAGCTCACATACTATAGCCAATTACTCCCCAAGATGGGAGAGGTCAGGAGGTCTCCCAAGTTCACAGGCACTGAGGGCCTTTGTGATGTAAATTGGCCAAGAAAGCAACCAAATACTTTGCAAAGCCTGAAAGCCACAGTGCTGAGGGCTGCATTTTCAAAACGTCTGTCCACTTTTCAGGGCCAGATCCAGATTTTTGTGTCTGCGTGTGAGGGTGGGGGAGTCCTTGAGAAGATTCTGATACGTGCTGGAAGAAGAATTGCCAGTCCTCCCCACCCACCCACCCAGCACCAGCACTTCCTCAAGTATTCTCCTCAAGTATTTCTCGCCAACTATTGAAAACACATGTTTCTTGCCACCTTGAAGACTAGAAATCTCCACCTCCAGATCTGGAATTCTGAGATTTTGCACCCTGATGCCAAATCTTGTATTTGCTTAAAATCAAATGATGACACATCTGTTGCATTGTTGTCTTCACAACTGATATAAAAGAACATGGCTGGGAGATTGTGAAACACTGCAAGGCTTTCTTGGCCCTGGCTCCAGCAGAGTAGAACTCTCTACCACCTGAGATTAGGACCCTAAGTATAGGATGTAGTACAGTTCCACAGGGCCCTGAAAACAAAGATGTCCCACCAGGCCCATGGTTGAGGCAGACGTTATTTATCATCTAATCTGGCCTTTCCTTTCCCCCTCCCTTTCCCCCTTCTCATTTTTCACCCCTTCCCTTTGTTTCCTTTCCTTTCCTGTTTCTTCCTTTCCCCCCTTTCCCTTTCCTTTCTGTTTATTAGAAAACAGGAAACGTTTTAAGATCTTTTGGGATTTATTTTTCAAGTTTTATGTATTCTGTCTCAGAACAGGGTTCCTGCTGGGGCATCTTTCCTTGTTTTTACCTCTGGGAAGCTTATGTCTTCATGACGCCAGTTCTGTTAGTAAATGTAGATCTAAATTACTATTGTTTTAACAATAGAAGAGTGTGAATATTAGACTGAATTTTATTGATTGTTGTTTATATTGTGTGATGTTGGGTTGTTCACAGTGGTGGGGTTCAGCAAATTTGCACCACTTCAGCAGAACTGGTTGTTAAAGTGGTGCTTGTAAACAACCAGTTGTTGAATTATTTGAATCCCAGCACTGGTTGTTCACCTCCCTGAGCTCAGCCTGCCAGGATAGGGCAGGATATAAATGCAAATCTACAGGCCAATCTACTGTTAGATTGTCCTCAACCAGTGGCAGGGCTTTTTCGGCCCTGGCTGCTTCCTGGCGGAAGGCTCTGCCGCCTAACATCAGGGCCCTGAGAGATTCCACAGGGCTTGTAAGGCAGAATTGTTCCGCCAGGCTTTTGGTTGAGGCCTATACAATTACATCTGTGGCAGGCCCCAATCCTGGTTTTAAGCTTTAAGTTCTAAGTAGATTCTAATTTTAGTTGTATTTTAAGCCTTGGATTTTATTTTAATTGTTTACTAAAATGAGTTATGTTATGTTATGTTTTATTACTGTAAGCCACCCTGAGTCCTTTTGGGGCGACCGACCGACCGACCGACCGACCGAACGAACGAACGAACGAACGAACGACAGACAGACAGACAGACAGACAGACAGACAGACAGACAGACAGAACGACAGAACGACAGACAGACAGAGTTTAAAAGTCAACATTGTTGGCCAGATGTTGAGGCTGGGATTTCCAGCTCTGGTTTGGGAAATACCTGGAGATTTGGAGGATGAAGCCTGGGGAATGCGTGGTTTGGGAAGAGGAGGGACCTCAGCAGGGTATATAATGCCATAGAGTCCACCTCCCAAAGCAGCCATTTTCTCCAGGCGAATTGATCTCGGATGCCTACAAACCAATTGTAGTCCCAGGAGATCTCCAGCTACCCCCTGGAAATTGGCAACCCTAGCATATAGATAGGTCCATCAGGAAAGGGCCAATGTAAGCATTCACTGTATAAATGAAAGCAGAGACCACAACTGGGGAAATGTAAGGTTTAAATCAAACGTGCAGTTTTACGTGAGTTGAAAGTAACTTGATACATGCACAAAGAGCAATGTGCATACTGAACACGGGATTGTATGCACGTTCACCATAACTAGAGAATCAGGCTCCGGAGTCAAGGACAGGTGAAATCAGCTCTCCAGAGTCTCAGATGGCTGTCATTCATATCACCTCCTGCTTGATCCTTTTAAGTGGAGAAGCCTGGGATTGAACCCGGGACCTCTTACACGCAAACCAGATGCTCTGCAATTCAGCCACAGTTCATTTCCTCATACAAGGGGTGGAAGAGTCCTTTTTTTTCCTCCTCCACCTGCTAGACCAGTGATGGTGAACCTTTTAGAGACCGAGTGCCAGGGGCGGAGCAAGGGGAAACTGTGCTTGGGGCACACGTGTGACCTGTGCCCCTGCCATGCCCCTGTTCACCCCAACCCTGCCCTGGAATGCCCCCACCACACCCCTGGAATGCCCTTGCCATGCCCTCACAGGGGCGTGCGCCCAGTGCATCTTGCCCCCTTTGCCCCCTTGGCTCTATGCCACTACCAAGTGCCCAAACTGGGGTGATATCGCGCGTGCCCACAAAGAGGGCTCTGAGTGCCACCTCTGGCACGCGTGCCATAGGTTCACCACCACTGTGCTAGACAGAAGGTAGGCTGCACTCATCTACCTGATCACGAGGCAAGGGCCAACCAGAGGGATAGGTTGCCTATGAGAAGATCTATTAGACAGCATCTTGCTCATGACCCCCCCCCCCCCCAACCCGGTAAATCTAGAACTGGCTGTGAAAAATGGACGGGCCTTTTGAGAACTTTCAGAGCCTTTCTCAAATACTCCTGCATTGGTTCAAACATGTCTTGTGTTAAAATATTACCTTTTTTAAAAGGGGGAGGGCTAGGTTTGTGGCGACTCACAAAGGGAATTTAGCTCCTAGAATTAATTTGGATGTGTCTTAAAAGGGGTTTTGTCCGAGGAAGTCAAAATATAGAGAGGGGGAAAAGGGAGCGATTTGAGAAAGAAGGCTGTGTGGGACCAGAATAATGAACAAGACCTTTTCTCCCGTTCTCACATTCCCTCATTCCTTCCTTTCGGAGCCTAAAGAGGACTTAGTCTCCTGGTCACATTAACCTCACATGATGCTCTCGCAAGGAGAGATTATCGAAGGAAAGAGGAATCTACTGAATGGCTGCTAAATCAAGAGGTCATTTGGGAGTCAAGACACTGCTCTTTTGTTGACTGTACTCCCAGCTGCTGAGAAAAAGGGGAGCCCTACATTTCCCCCCCTCCCTCCCCCTATCCTCTGTCAAAGAAAACTCAGATTTTTTTCCCCTCCGTACCTCAAGTGGAATTAACTGAAGGAGGATTATTTTTCCGTTTGCCACCTTTTGACTGGCAGAAGAACAAACTTCCCAGAGGTTTACACCAGCTTTTCCTTGAGAATCTTTTCCATTCTACTTGGCAGAAGTTGTGGCTCGAATGCTAAAATGTTATTTTCCCCTCTCGTCCAAGTTTGAGCTCACTTTTCAATCAAAACTGGTTCTGGAATAGCATACAGGAATGAAAAACACACAATAAAAATGACAATTAAAACTCAGTACAACTATAGCAACTAGGAGGTAATTGTCAGCTGAGAAGGTATGGGTATGTTATTCCTCTCTGATGACTCAATAGTAGGGTTTTCAGTTTTCAGGTGGGGTCTGGAGAGTTCTTCTGGAGAAAATGGTTGTTTGGGAGGGAGGATTCTGTGGCATTATATCCTGCTGAGGTCCCGCCCTTCCTCAAGCCCCACCCTCCTCAGGCTCCACCCCAAATTCTCCAGGAATTTCCCAACCCAGAGCTGGTAGCTCTACTATTGATGGAAGTTGGACCCTGAAGGAAGGGTGGATTTGACCTAGATCATAGGTGTCAAACTCACGGCCCTCCAGATGTTATGGACTACAGTTCCCATCATCCCCTGCCAGCATCATGCGGGCAGGGGGATGATGGGAACTGTAGTCCATAACATCTGGAGGGCCGTGAGTTTGACACCTGTGACCTAGATCCAGTTCCAGAAATAACAAAGGACAGTCCGGCGAATGTCAACTGTGGCAAGATTTCTTGTACAGATGTCTTTCCTGTAGCCCTGCTTTCACTTTCCACTCTCTCCAGGGCAAGCAAATCCACAGTTTGAATTTTGCTTTGTTGCCAGAGTCAGACAGATTTGCTAGGGGGCACAGTCTTGCCCTGGACCTCTTCCCTCCACCCACAGGCAGACCACCTAGTCTAGGCCCCCACTCCCTTGCTCTGCTTTGCACACTTTCCCCTGACTCTCCTCCCTTTTGCTGACTACTTCCCACTTCTTGTCTTGCCATATTATTTCTATTGTCTGTGGCCTCCCCACTCCTGCATATCTTCAGATCTGTTTTAAAAGAATTAGATAAGCAATGTAAAAATAATAAGACTGGTCAATCAGTCCAAACACCTGATTTCTTTGCCCCGCATTTGATCAACCGGGACGTCTCCAGCCTCGTAGTTTTATACACAAGCAATCAGTGATTTTAGAGAGCAGGTGTACTTTAATCTGGAGGAATCGGGTTTGATTCCCCGCTCTGCTGCCTGAGCTGTGGAGGCTTATCTGGGGAATTCAGATTAGCCTGTGCACTCCCACACACGCCAGCTGGGTGACCTTGGACTAGTAGTCACAGCTCCTCTGAGCTCTCTCAGCCCCACCCACCTCCCAGGGTGTTTGTTGTGAGGGGGGAAGGATGAGGAGATTGTCAGCCCCTTTGAGTCTCCTGCAGGAGAAAAAGGGGGGATATAAATCCAAACTCCTCCTACTCCTCCTTCTCCTCCTACTCCTCCTACTCCTTCTTCTTCTTCTTCTTCTTGATGGCCTGCATGGCCCCTTCCCACTCAATGATGCTATGACTCTGTGATTCTATGACTAATACCATTTCTTGAAATCCTATTCCGTTTCTAAAAATCATTCCGAAAATTGTAACCATACCAAAAACTAACATGTTACTTACCAGTCCAACAAATCCTGGATTTCAGTCATATCATGATTATGCCATGGGCTTCTAATAGTTGCTGTAGCCCTGTGCAAAAAAAAAATCACTCTCAAGCCTAGAAGCAAAAGACATTTAAAGTGCAAGGCAATCAAAATATATATAAATATGGCAAATCGTTCCCATGTCAAAAACATGTGACAGCCAGTTTGGAATGCTTGTTTGAAGCGACTTGTTGCTGTATTTATATATCACAAGATTAAATTGTGGCATGTGCAATATATTTTTTCTCTTATATTATTCCACTGAAGAAGGCATTTGTTGACAACGTGGATCTTTTACTGTTGAAGTCCATTTTAGACTTAACGGTTGTGAACTTTTATAGCTATAGTTTGATTGCACTGCACCTTAAATTTCTGTGCAAGTTAATTTCCACACAGCAGCCAGGGGAACAGTGATTTAGTTTTTCCTTGCTGTTTGTACCCGTATTCAGTTTGTATAGTCTCTTGTGTGGCAAGAGACTATATAGTCTCTCTTAGAACTAGTGTGGCATAGTGGTTAAGAGCATGGGCACTCTAATCTGGAGAACCGGGTTTGATTCCCCACTCTGCCACTTGAGCTGTGAAGGCTTATCTGGTGAACCAGATTAGCCTGTGCACTCCAACACATGCCAGCTGGGTGACCTTGGGCTAGTCGCAGTTCTTCGGCATTCTCTCAGCCCCACCTACCTTATCAGCAGAGTTTAAAGCGGAGTCACTCTGGTAAGATGAGAAGTCTTTAGTCTTCTTGCACTCACTGCAACCTCCTACCACTCTTGGAAAAGAATACTCTCCACTCAAGATGTTCTTTCTATAGGAAGGCTTTTACTTTACCTGTTGCAAGGTTACACAAATCTATTCTATACAAGACTATATAACTATACAGATTTCTTCAGCTATAACACAGTTCAACACACACAGAACTTAACTCAGTCTCTCTATCACACCTTAGCATATACAATACATACATCAGGGATACTTTTCCGCACCCACGCAAAAGCCTCTCATTGGTCTAGAATTACAGTTGAACTAACCAATCATGTTAAAGGTTAATCTTTGCTACTTCTTGCCCCTAGCCTGACTGTCTCCGTCCTCTGGGTTTTGCAAACTTCTGCTAACTTAGAAGATGACCTTTTAGTGAACCTTTCACTCTTTTTATATATCATGACATACCTCACATGGTGTTTGTTGATGGGGTGGGGAGGAAGGGAAAGGAGATTGTAAGCCCCTTTGAGTCTCCTTACAGTAGAGAAAGGGTTAATATAAATCCAAACTCTTCTTCTTCCTGATTGTAATTGTCACCTCCATATGGTACTTGAAGATTTCTCATGTCAAACCACTGTGAAGACTAGATCTACTAAGCATACATAGACTTCCTTTTTACTCACTCCCAACCTTCCTCCAAACCCAACCAAGGGTCCGATTTGTAAAATAACTCATAGGCAACTGCCACCATTTCAGCTGGTCCCCAGGACTGGAACACCTTGTTTCTGTTCTTTAAAAGGGGAAAAAAACCCTAGTGTTATTTGGGGAACAATCCCTGTACATTTGGCCGAAACATGATGCATGTAGGCGAGTGTGAAAGATTTCAAAGGCACAGATGTATCATCAAAACATTAAAAATGAGGAATTATTATTTAAACACAATCGGAATTTACATAGCATTTGTAATGTTTCTAAGGAGGACATTTCTAAAAAAAATGGCAAAAGGAATCAAAACAGAAAAATATAAAATCAGAAATATTCTTCTCCACCTATGAGGTATTAAGTCAGACAAAGTCCCTGAAAGGATTGCTTGCATTTCTGCCTCTTTCTTTGTTCAGAATGGAGTGGGACACATGGAATAGACTGGACGTACATGTGGCATTCCTAAGAGCTGAAAGAGAGAACCAACCTGGCACGGTTCTCATTTGGGATAGAGGAGAAGGCAGAACACCCCAACCTGGAGGACCCAGGGTAGGCCAATCTTGTCAGATCTTGGAAGCTAAGCAGGATCATCCCTGGTTAGCAGAGGCGTACCAGCGGGCGCCCGGAGACAAATTGTCTCCAGGACGCCCCCAGGCTCTGTCCCCCCGCTCCGCCCCAGGCTCTGCCCCCGGCTCCACCCCCCACTGCCCTCGACCCCGCCCATGTCACCATGGACATGGGCAAGGCCTAGGGTGTCCACCTCCGCCCCAGACTCCCCCTGCCGGGGAAGGGAAAGGAAGGGAGGGGGAGTCCAGGGCGGGGTTGAGGGCTGAGGGCGCTTGGAGGCAGCAGGAAGTCCTGATGTCTTGTTGTTTTTGCGTACCTCCGACGGGGTCGAGGCACATGAAAACTACGAGACAGCAGGACTTCCTGGTCACGTGGGGGGCCGATTTTACGCCCCCCATGTGACCAGAAGAGTGGCGCCTGGGGACAAGGAGCACCCCTTGTCCCTAGGCAGATACACCACTGCTGGTTAGTATTTGAATGGGAGACCACCAAGGAAGAGGCAAAGCCATGACAAACCACCTCTGTGAGTGTCTTGCCTTGAAAACCCCCAAAACTGCCATAAGTCAGCTGTGACTTGACAGCACTTTACACATAGAGAAGGCAGGACTAGCTGATTGGTCTATGTTAAAGCAGCAAGGTATGGAACCAGATACAGTAGGGAAGGAATTTGTGAATGAAACGCCTGAGAAATACTTTGAGTCCAAAGAAAGAGAGAGGCAATGTCACATTAATGGAATAACCTGGCAGAAAAGAACACATTTGTCCAGAGAGCTCTGGGGAGTTTGAGCTCTGCTAAGTGATTGACAAAAAAGTTTCACATTCTCAAGTGGGCAAATAGAAATACAACAAGGAGAGAAAAGGTGAAGGCTTTGTCCAGTACACAAAGTCAAGTTTGATGTTCTTGATCAAACTGGTGTAAAGGTGGGGTTCATGACCGCACTATCTTCTCACCAAGTCTCAAGACAACAGTGATGACAGAGGACAGTCTATACGTCAAGGACATAGGTAAGGGGGGGGGGTTTCCTCGGGTTAAAAACCCCGCATTACATTTCCGAAGCTCCGCCCCCATTTGTGGTTTTTTTATTTTTAGTGTTATTTTGGTTTTTGACCTGCAGGGGGCACAGTTTTTAGGCTAGCAGCACCAACATTTCAGGGATTTGTTGGTAGACTCTCCTGATGGTACCACCCAGGTTTGGTGAAGTTTGGTTCAGGGGGTCCAAAGTTATGGACTCCCAAAGGGGGTGCCCCCAGCTACCATTGTTTCCAATGGGAGCTAATAGAAGATGGGGACTACACCTTTGAGGGTCCATAACTTTGGACAATTGCACCCCTGACAGCAGTCAACCCCCAAATTTTCCCAGATTCGCCTTTTAAATCCACCCCCTTTGCATGGATTTAAAGGGAAAATCTGAGGTCCCCAGTTTAAATATTGAAAGTGATGCTGTTTCAGGGTGGGGGATAATCCACCCCAAAACAGCATCACTTTCAATGTTGTTTTAACTGGGGACCCCAGATTCTCCCTTTAAGGTGAATTTAAAAGGAGAATCTAGGCTCTCTAGTTTAAACACCATTGAAAGTGATGCTGTTTTGGGGTGGATTCCAGCATCACAGTGGCCACCCATGGGGGAGGGACTGCCGGCTGCCGGCTGGGAGCCCAGCTGGTGGGGGGGGGGGCAGGTGAGTCTGCTGTCCCTGCCCTCGGAGAGCTGTTTTTATAATCACTGAGGCCGGGGGCGGGGCATTGGGAGGTGTGGCCACGCTCCCAGGGGCAGGTGGGGGCATGGCCCCGCCCCCTGAACCCTCCCCCATAAAAAATCCATACCTACATCCCTGCTGTGCGTGCATACAGTGAAGGGTGTAAACAGTTTAAGACTACAGTACCCAACGTACAGTATGATGACATGTTCAAGTGTTTGCAAAGCTTTAAGACTACAGACCCTGTGAAGCACCCATGTTTGAGAATGCATTGTGAAACATCAGGAACTTTATAACTGAAGGGTGCCATTAGCAAGACTGAAAGACTCAAAGGGCCTTTCCCCACTTACCTTAAGCCCCACGCTACTCCAGGAGAGTAGCACGGGGTCCCTCGGCACTCCCCACTGAGAGGGGCAGCGACAGCGCAGCCGCCCCGAAGCTGCTGCTGTCGCGCCCCTCAGCGCACAGCATCCCAGGCGCTCTTCTTAACGGCGCCTTTTGATGGCATGGGGACGGCCAGGCGCGCGCCTGGGATGCTGCGGGCTGAGAGCAGTGCGCGGCATAGAGGGGAACGATGAGAGTGGGGAAAGGCCCAATGAAGAAGTGGAGCTACCCATGAACAGGACTTTTTTCTGAGCTCTCTCAGCCCTACCTACCTCACAGGGTGTTTGTTGTGAGGGCGGAAGAGAAAGGAGATTGTAAGCCCCTTTGAGTCTCCTATGGGAGAAAAAGGGGGAATATGAATCCAAACCATTATTATTATTATTATTATTATTATTATTATTATTATTATTATTATTATTATTATTATTATTATTATTATTATTATTAATATTAATATTAATATTAATATTAATATTATTTCTGAATTTTGCACCTTTCTCTGTAACAAATAGTTGCTTCAGCTGATAAGCATCTTCCCCCCTCCTTATTAACAATCCGCCTGAATGCCTTGATAAAAACATGAAAACGCCATCTCGACATGCTTCTTAATACAGCCGAATCAAGGTGCTTTTTCTATGTTTTCTATGTTTACTCACTCCACGAATCTACATACAAGGTCACTGCTTTTGCACCACTTTCTTAATACGCAGTACACTGGCAATATAAAATAGTGAGGGAAAAGGTGAACAATGGAGAGGCCTGAAATCTATAGCAAATGCTGCATGATCCAATGCCCCTAGTTAAGCGGGATTAAGGAGGACGTGGAAAGCAGCAAACACAGAAATTCCAGAACTAAATAGGAATGTCATGGGGGAAATCTGTCTATCACTAATGCAATTGTCAGGGACCCATTTAGTGAATTCCAGCCACCAGCCCAAATCCCAAGCAAATAGGTATTGTAGCTAGTCAGTCACTGTTCACCATGCACAAAATAGACCACGAGTTTACTTTCCAAGTAGAGTCATAACGTTTGCAAAAGCACAAGGACGTCTCTTGCAGCCTCTCACAGATTAACACAATGGCAGGTTTGTATTATGTTATCATCTGTATTCTCACAGCTGAGATCACTGTTCTTTCTGGCCTGTGTCTATGCATGCCATCAAGTCACAACTGACTTCGGATGACCCAGTAGAATTTTCAAGGCAAGAGATATTCAGAAGCGGTTTGCCATTGCCTCCCTCCAGGGGAGCTGAGAGAGTTCTGACAGAATTATCACTGGCCCCAGAGGCGTAGCTTCAGGGGGGCGCAACGCACCGGGGGCGCGCCCATCTGGGGGTGTGACGGGGCGTTCCAGGGGTGTTCCGGGGCAGGGCGGGGACATTCCGGGGCAGGGCGGGGATGTTCCGCAGCGGGATGAGGGCGAAGGACGCACTAGTGCACCAGGCGCTTTCCCCCCTTGTTACGCCTCTGACTGGCCCACTAGTTAAGATGTTTTCCCCAAGCCAAATTGCAGAAATGAGGTAGCAATCAACAACAGGCCTTTTTCAGTCGTGGCACCTCCCACTTATTCTCTTTTAGCTGCCAAGCCAAAATATCCTTTTTTACTCAAGCTTTTAAGGGATCCATCTTTCAAAAGCTGCTTATTTGGGATCCATCTTTCAAAAGCTGCTTATTTGGTGTGCTTCTAACCTGTTTTATTGATATGCAATTGAAGCTGTTTTGTGTTGCTTTATACCCTGGCTTGTTTTATAGTTTGGTGTAGAGGTTAAAAGCAGCAGATGCTAATCTGGAGAACCAGGTTTGTTTCTCCACTCCTATTCATGAAGCCTCCTGGGCGACCTTGGGTTAGTGCCAGTACTTTCAGAACTATGGACTTCACAAGGTGCCTGATGTGGGGGGAGGGGGAAGGGAAGGCAATTGTAAACCACTTAGAGACTGCTTCTTGTAGAGTAAACAGGTATATAGAAACCCCACCTGCAATACTGTGTTATCAACCACACCTTTGTTTAGACTAGCTGAAGAAGCTGCAAAAACATCTGACGTGGAAAGTATTTGATGGGGCATTTTAATCTAGAGATTGCGAATACAAATAATTTATATTTTAATGTAAAACTAACTTATTGTTTTAATTTAAATTATTGTTTTAACTGTTACTGTTTTAACTGCATGTATCTCTGTATTGTTATAGCCAATGGCTCAAACAATAAATACTTGACTGAACCACACCTTTGCATAGCAAGTTCAACTCAAACACTTACTGATTGGTTCTGACATGACGATTTTATACCCCACTAAAACATTCCCATTCTCACTGGACACAGTATGTAACAGACTTCCCTCTGTGATACACCTCTGAAGATGCCAGCCACAGATGCAGGCGAAACGTGAGGAACAAGATCTACCAGACCACGGCCACACAGCCCAGAAAACCCACCACAACCAACTCTTCTTCATCTTGTTTTGAAGAAGAAGAAGAAGAAGAAGAAGAAGAAGAAGAAGAAGAGGAGGAGGAGGAGGAGGAGGAGGAGGAGGAGGAGGAGGAGGAGTTTGGATGTATATCCCCCCTTTCTCTCCTGCAGGAGACACAAAAGGATGTTGATACTGCTGATAATTTTTATGTTGTAATTTTTTACAATTTTATTGTAACATTTTATTCTGTGACCATATGAAGCAGGTCTGTAGAGAGGCAACATATGACATAAATGTTTTATATAAATAATAAGTGAGTAAACAGGTAAATATGCTGGAAATGAGAGCCCAGTTGTCTGCAAAATGGTCGAGAGTCCAGACGTCCGCTCACGTTTCTCTTCAAATTGATTATTTGGGCTTAAAGATCCAGCCAATTTTTCAATAGGATCCAGAAGAGAGCCAGCTTGGTTAAGAGGTTAGGAGCGGTTGACTCTAATCTGGAGAACTGGGTTTGATTCCCCACTTCTCCTCATGACTCTTATCATGTGGATAAGTGGACTCTTATCTGGTGAACTGAATTTGTTTCTCCGCTCCTCCACAGGATGCCTGCTGGGTGGCCTTGGGCTAGATGATGATCGCAGTTCTCTCAGGACTCTCTCAGCCCCACCTACCTCACAAGGTATCCGTTGAGGGAAGAGGAAGGGAAAAGAAGTTTGTCAGCCCCTTTGAATCTCTGTACAGGAGTGAAAGTGGGGTATAAATCCAAACTCCTCATCTCTTATGCACAGAAAAATAGATCAGCTGCCAGACTAACAGGGATTTGAACACAAACTTGGAGCTAGCAATGATTTCTCAGCCCCGTCGCTTTGACTGTGTTTGAGTTTGCTGATCCTTCACCCAAACGGAACCCGTGATGCTTTTCTTTTCTTATTGTTTTGTTCCCTGAGTTCTTCCGGTAAAATATACACATTTCCCAATATTATTTGTATATGAAAACCCCAAACAAATCAGCATTGTGAATTTATTTACGGAGATATTTCTACTTATGCCATATGTGGAGGTACTGTACACATTGGCAATGGAAACTGTACGGTGGTATAGAATGCAGTGACAAGCCAAAGGCAAAATGAGGAGAAACCACCAACCTCCCCCACTTCAAATTAAACAAATATTTAAAAGAAATGAAACAGGGAATAGCTACAGATTCCCTATGGGGGCCTTTCAGCCATTGCTGTATGGAACAGACCACAAAACATTTTCAGCACCTCACTGAGAAAGCAGCGACTGGACTGGGCCAGTTCTGGCATTTGCCACACACACAAATGTGTGCCAACAGACCAAGGCTGGGCACGGTTGGTTAATGCGTGTTAATATTTGGAGCTTGCCATGGGCAGCTCTTTTCCCATGAATTTGAAAAGCCGGATTTCTCCCAGACGGAGCGCACCCCCCCACTTCGAGCATCGCCCACCAAAGCGCTTTGAATTGTTGGCCACATTTCGGCTGGTGTTTAGAAAATATTAAGATCACAAAGAAGTCGGGGGGGGGGGAGGGTGATGAGGAAAGAGCGGGGAGGGGAGACATCAGATCTGAGGAAGGTTCTGGGCTGAGAGGAGCATATGTTGGAAAGGGGGAAGGGACGCCATGGATAAAGCACCCATAAAATGACTGTGGAGAGTCTGAGAGACTGAGGGGGGAGAGCTGGTTTGGGAGTGGGGGGGGGGGAGTGGGCTATACACAATGTGACTGGATTTTCTCTCAGGCAGCAGACACCCTTGCTAGACTTTTCAGCTAAACAGGGTTTCTATGGCAGCGGATGAAGCAGCCGGGCCTGGGAGGTGGTGGATCCCTGCGCGCCCAGTTTGTGGTGGCATTTGCGTCGGGGGGCATCCTTGCCAGACAGGCAACCAGGCAGACCCACCAATCAAGGGGCTGACAGATGGGGGAGGGAGGCTGGAAGACACACACAAAAAATTAACCAAGTTAATGCGTGCGGAAGGCCCTTTCTCTTGCATGCTGATGAAAGGAGGCGACAAAATGGTCACCAGAGAGGCAGCCTCAAAAGCAGGCCATTTGCAGAAGAGATCGACCTAGCTAGGTAAACACCAGCTTCGTTTGTCCATTTTGAGAAATTAGGCCCTGTGATATATCAGAGTATCACCGGATAGGAAGATTTTAAAAATATTTTATATTTATAGCCCACTCCCACCCCTACCCCGCTACAGGGGTGCCAGGTAATAACAAGTCAAATATAATTTAAAATCAAGAACAGTTAAAACAGATTAAATGCTGGCGGTTATAAGAGACAAGAATGCGGACAATTTTCTGAAAGACTGGAACTCCTTTGCAGACTACTTATTGAAAACATTTGCAAACAGAAAAACAACGGCAGGATACAAGACTTAAATGAAAACAGCACATTGGATTCAAACAACTTTATAAGAAGGACTAAAAGTGGAAAAAATATAGATATTAATTATAAGCACAGAGTTAGATTTATGCTTGGATCTTTAGTGAGGTAGCTGGAAGTCACCATATATATGTATAGGCATTTATGTACATGTGTGTTTTTTTTCTTTTCATTAGTATTATTATTACATTATTATAATAACAATAGGGGGGACTTTTTCTTGATCTTTTTATGTATGTGCTATTTAGATGTGTAAAATAAATTAAAATTATCATAAAAACAGATTAAATATTAAATATAATACATAATTATGAAAAGGGTGCCGTCAGCTCTCAGCAGAGTTGACTCCCAAGACCAACAGACCCTCTGCAAAGTAAGTGGGGAGGGGGATTGAGGGGAACATATAGAAGGAGCAGTGACTGGTGGAGCAGCGGAAAGACCTCAACCACGGGCACGCCGAATTTCTCCATCTTGCAAAGGATTACGCGGGCCAATCTGCTGTGTGCTGAAACAGGATCCTACACATGCTAAGAGTTTATAGGGGAATCCATGGCACACGGAAGGCCTGGGTTCAAGGCCCACAAACCTCAGGGCGAGCTCCTGCCCATCACCCTCTCTTGTGCCTTGTTTGAACAGCCCCCCCCCCCACCCCAAAATAGCTTTAGACAAGTCTCAGTTGTCACTGGTGCTATGCAAGCCCCCTCCCTTTTGGGAATGCTTGTGGTTTTAAGAACGTAAGAAGAGCCCTGTTGGATCAGACCAGTGGTCCACCTCTTTCTGCATCCTGCCTTCCACAGTGGCCAAGTCATTTTAGGTCTTCCCTCGAAGTTGCCTTCTAGCACTGATATTCAGAGGTTTCTACGCAAACCTTTTAAAACATTTCGAGGCATTATTTTTTTACCCCCAAATGTTTTATTTGCTGCCTCAAAATGTTTTAAACGAATCCCCTTTTAAAACGATGCTTTGGTTGAAATATTTTGAAAATGTCTTCAGTTACCTGAGCAATCTCTTTAAGATGTTTCCCACATCTCTGTGCCATCTCTGGACTTTCTCCTCCATGCCATTTTCTAAGCTCACATCATCCCCCCTCACCTGTTTATTTTGATCATTCCTGTGTGTGTGTTTTTCATGGGGGGGTGGAGGTTAACTCTTCAAAGCATCCGGTATCACAGCTTGAAGATTTGAAGCATCGATTCGACTCATAACTCAAAAAGAGGGGAACATCTAATGGCGGCCATGAATTGTTTTGAGGAGGTGAGTGTGGACTAACATCACGGTAAAGGGGGAAATGAAAATGTATTACAAACGTTTTAGGTGATGTGTGCGAAAAGCGCCAACGTGAAAGTTCCCTTGCAGGATAGTAGCCACTGGCTCATTCCGCACATGCAGAATAATGCACTTTCAAACTGCTTTCAGTGCTCTTTGAAGCTGTGCGGAATTGAAGCTGTGCGAAATAGCAAAATCCACTTGCAAACAGTTGTGAAAGTGGTTTGAAAATGCATTATTTTGCATGTGCAGAAGGGGCCACTGATGGGCTTTCCTCCCACAAAATCTGTCTACCCCTTTTAAAGTTCTCATCAACATTTGACAGAGCTTATTTTGTCCCTAGACCCTGCACCTGTTTGGAACTGATGATTCTGGAAAACACAAGAACAGTAGAGGCCCTCTGAGGAAGCGCAAAGTGCATTTTGATCATCACCACAGAACTGCCAGTTAAGGTCAAAAAGAGTTCCTACCTTTTTGGAGGGAAGCATCCAGTTGCAGGAGGGTTTTCTTTTGCTAGAAAGTAAGAACTGAAGTCTGTTCCCTATTATGGGTGGAGGCAGGGAAGGTAGGGATGCCCTCAGCAAACAAGTGAATGAAAGGATAAATAAATGAATATTGTCATACAGTAGTCACGGTTCAAGGCTTCTCGGTGTTATTTACAATACAGAATGGTGGTAAGAAGTGCTGTGAAATCATAGCCAGTGATGATGCTGCATTTTGCCATTGTCTTCTTCAGCATAGCATCCCTGAACCTCAAGTATTAACCAGGGCCAATCCTGCTTAGCTTCTAGGATCTGACAGGATTGGGCCATCCAG
The DNA here is from genome assembly GCF_021028975.2 of Sphaerodactylus townsendi. Classification (NCBI taxonomy): domain Eukaryota; kingdom Metazoa; phylum Chordata; class Lepidosauria; order Squamata; family Sphaerodactylidae; genus Sphaerodactylus; species Sphaerodactylus townsendi. Next base: position 21,693,148 of record NC_059425.1, on the reverse strand, counting down.
GTCACAGTAAAACCTCAATTAAGATACATCCAAACAAACAACCTTCTCCATGACAGTCATCAAAGCTATACTGTAAAACATCTGAACTAAATCCCTAGCGGCATAGCGCCAAGTATCAATGATAACGGGAGATACGCCAAGTATCAATGATAACGGGAGATACGGCGTGATGCAGCGTTTTCGGAAACCTTCTTCAGAACTTTTGAAATCTTATTTGCTTTCGTCTTTAGCCTTACATATCCATAGGCTTCTGTTTCCGATTTCTGAAAACACTGCATCACGTACGGAGCGTTCAGCGTCCATTCATATAATGAGGAGTTGCATCTCCCATTATCATTGATACTTTTTTGGACAGAATTACTACAAAACAACTTTACTGGCTGGACATTTAAAGGACACTGGTATTTCAATTACAATTACAAAGAAATGAATGGTTGCATGGACTTCTTTAAGTTCTGTATTCTGGTATCAACTGTGTGACTTATGTGTATGTTGACATTAATATAATACGGTTTATAAATAAACTTATATAAGGATTTACATCATATTTTGAATTAGCATGTTACTTTAATTGCTGGAACTTGGGTGCAATGCATTGAAATTTAGTAACTTTTACGTGGCACCCTACATAGTTTTTGGTTTGTGAATTTTAGTTAGACCCTGTCCCTTTAAGAAATCTCCCTAGAGGCAGTCTTCCTTTCATTACCCAGCAATCCCCCTGTTTAGCTCAGTCAGTCTAAGGTGCCAAGGGAGTTGGAAGGCTGCAATATTTGTTACATCTATGGTGTATAGTTTATGGCAGACCCTGGAAGGAATTAGGGTCTCAACTCTTCTAAGCAATAAACCTTTTTTTAAAAAAAAACCTGTTACACCTTGTTTGTGAGCCTTCCACTCTGTTCTGCCCAAGTACAGAGCACCAAAGATTGTTTTACTTGGGGTCATTGCTTCATCCTGGTTGGAAGCCAGGTACTTCTCTCCATAGACAAACCAGCTGTGCCACGCAGGCCAAAATAGAGGCCTTTTCCTGGTTTCCTCTGGAATGAAGCTATGGCAAACCTGGAGGGATTTATTTCCTGCAGAGGGAGAGTTTTGCAGGTTTTGCCAATGGATATGGCAAGAAAGTTGGCCAGTCCTGTGTCTCAGCTGCCATTGTAACTGAGTTGCTCATGTGACGTCACCAATTTGGCTTGGCACTGGTAAACTCAGGGGAGGGTCAGCCCCCCCCCCCCAGCCAAATCCCAGAGGGGCTCAAGCCCCTTGGCCCCCCCCCCCCCCCCCACACACCCAAGTTTACACCTATGGCTTTATCCATGTATTATCCATGTACAGACTGGAAGGAACTGAAATCCGTAGGCAAAGTGCATGCGTTCCAGTTTCACAAAGCGTAGCAGAAATTCTTGTTAACCCAGGATTACGGAAGGGTCAGCGCAAAGCAGAGAAGCCCTGTAGAACACTAGAGCAAGGAAACAGAGGGAAATCCGCCCTCGTTTTTGTGGGCGCCGCTTTTCCTCATTCCTGGTTGGAAATACTGCATCTCTCCCCATTCCGTCTTCTAGGCAACTATTTATTTATGAAATACACCTGCCATATTTCCAAGGACCTGCGATTCAACGCATAGCAGCCTTCCATTTCACCTCCACTTGAGAGACAAAAGAAGGAAGATGATAGCCAAATTTAAACAGATATTTGCAGATTTTAGGGGGTTGGGTTTTTTTTTGTTTTTTTTTTTTGGAACGGCTCTTTGACCGGCAAATCTGGAGGCTTTTTGTTGTAGCAGCAAGGGGCCAGGAGTCCCATTCCTGATCTGTTTCACAGTCAGGGCAACATCAAGAGAAATCTCTCCCCAGCACCCTGTTCATGGCCTGGCAGGCAACAAGCCTTTGGACCAAGGAAAGCACAAGGCAAAGAGGGGAGGCTGTGCTATGGATTCCGTTGGCTTCGGGAGCCTCTGCTGGTAAGCTCGCTAGAACTGCAGCCACTCCAGCGATTGTAGGAGGAAGGAAAGGAAAGTTGGCGTGGGAGTGGGACGCAGAAAGATTATTCTGGCTTCAGACGTTCGAGAGACTTCCTTTGGCCCATACGGCAAGAGTGCCTCTCTCTCAATATTTTCTGCTTTGGCTGTCAAAATAGAGATTCACAAGTGGATTTGATCAGAAGTCTGACTTAGTAGCTCCAGACAGCTTCACACGATCAATACAAGTAATCCCCAGCCGCTTGACCGCACCACTGCGAAGACGTTAGACGAGCCAGTGGCAGCAAATGTGCCAACCCATAATTTAATCTTGACATGTTTTGCTTCTACTGTTCCAAACCAGCATGGACTGCAGTTGGGGGTGAACTGGGGTTCCTGACCCGAGGGAAGTTCGGCCAGCCTCAATCTGAGTCAGGGCCTTTTCAGCCCTGGCCCCAGTCTGGTGGAATGCATTGTCCAGTGAGACCAGGATCCTACAGGGTCTTATACAGTTCTGTAGGGCCTGTAAGACCAATCTGTTCCACAAGGTCTCTAGTTGAGGCGGCTTTGAGGAGCAGCAGTGGCGTAGGAGGTTAAGAGCTCATGTATCTAATCTGGAGGAACCGGGTTTGATTCCCAGCTCTGCTGCCTGAGCTGTGGAGGCTTATCTGGGGAATTCAGATTAGCCTGTATACTCCCACACACGCCAGCTGGGTGACCTTGGGCTTGTCACAGCTCTTCTGAGCTCTCTCAGCCCCACCTACCTCACAGGGTGTTTGTTGTGAGGGGGGAAGGGCAAGGAGATTGTCAGCCCCTTTGAGTCTCCTGCAGGAGAGAAAGGGGGGATATAAATCCAAACTCCTCCTCCTCCTCCTCCTCCTCTTCTTCTTCTTCTTCTTCTTCTTCTTCTTCTTCTTCTTCTTCTTCTTCTTCTTCTTCTTCTTCTTCTTCTTCTTCTTCTTCTTCTTCTTCTTCTTCTTCTTCTTTACCATCTGGCCTCCCTCCTTCTTGCCTTCCTTTTTTGTTCATCAAGCCCACTGTTAACCCTCACAGGATCTGGATTTTATTCTATTGCCAACCTGAGATAATTATAATTTATAGGAATTTTTTCATGTTTTAGATGTTTTTAAATTGTTATATAGAATGTTGTAAACCGTCTCAAGCCTGAAAGGGGAAGGTTGGCTTATTAAATCTAATAATAATAATAACAACAACAACAACAACAACTCTGGCACCAATCTCCAATCACCATGATACTGAATAGAACCTTCAGGTACAGAGATAGTATACCTCAGAATACCAGACACTGAGGACACTCCGTTGCTGCTGTTCTTTTGGCTGAATGGCATAGTAGCCACCGTGTTCTCTGTGGTTTGGGCAAGTCCTGAGATAATTATGTGGTCAGCCACAATCTTAATGGAACCTCCAGGTACTAATGCAATCTATCTTTGAACACAGGCACAAGTGATAAAATAACTACCTGCAGAAGAACATCATGCACCCGAGGTCCACAGAGTTTTTCAGATCATGAGCCCAGTCACTGTTTCTTTCAGACACATTCTTCATTCAGCATACAGACCTCTGAAGGTGTGGCTTACTTCACCCTCCTCAGGGTTGCAAGAGAAGACCCACAGCCCTTCAATCTGCCTGCTACCAACAGCCTCCCATTTCCCCCCTCCTTCATTGGTATAGCTTCAGGTTCACACCTTTGAGTTAAGTTCTGCTTTGCTCTCCTCTGTTCCCTGCCCTGCCTCAAAACACCCCAGCCCAGACAGCGGTTGTTCTTCCACCAGGTTAACTTGCTTCAAGCAGCAGTGGCATAGGAGGTTAAGAGCTCGTGTATCTAATCTGGAGGAACCGGGTTTGATTGCCGCCTGAACTGTGGAGGCTTATCTGAGGAATTCAGATTAGCCTGTAAACTCCCACACACGCCAGCTGAGTGACCTTGGGCTAGTCACAGCTTCTCGGAGCTCTCTCAGCCCCACCCTCCTCACAGGGTGCTTGTTGTGAGGGAGCAAGGGCAAGGAGATTGTAAGAGAAAGGGGGAATATAAATCCAAAACTCCTCCTCCTCCTCCTCTTCTTCTTCTTCTTCTTCTTCTTCTTCTTCTTCTGATTCTGATTCTTCTGATTCTTCTGATTCTTCTTCTTCTTCCTCCACACCCTCTGAGCTTCCCTAGGCCAAACCGCACAAAATGTCCTGTGGCTAAAGCCATCCTGACTACACTCTTCAGCCCTTAGTCATAGTCCTCTTCAGATCAAGGGCCTGCCCTGCCAGGCAGTTTGTTTCTAGGTAGTCTGCCACACCACCAGATGTGGCTCTTGTTCCAACTGCTTAACGTGGCAGGTGTAATGTTGTCTGTGGCTTGGCCCAGGCCTGGATTCATTTTCTGATTAGGGACAAACCAAAGAGTAGATGCTGCATTGCTGGGACTGCATCTCCTGTTGCTTTAAAACAGGTGTGTTGAGGGAAGAGGGAGAAACAGTGCCGTAGTGGTTAAGAGCAGGTGCATTCTAATCTGGAGGAACCGGGTTTGATTCCCCGCTTTGCCGCCTGAGCTGTGGAGGCTTGTCTGGGGAATTCAGATTAGCCTATGCACTCCCACACACGCCACCTGGGTGACCTTGGGCTAGTCACAGCTTCTCGGAGCTCTCTCAGCCCCTCCCACCTTGCAGGGTGTTTGTTGCAAGGGGGGAAAGGAAAAGAGATTGTAAGCCCCTTTGAGTCTCCTATAGGAGAGAAAGGGGGATATAAATCCAACTCCTCTTCTTCTTCTTCTTCTTCTTCTTCTTCTTCTTCTTCTTCTTCTTCTTCTTCTTCTTCTTCTTCTTCTTCTTCTTCTTCTTCGTGTCACATCCTTTTCCAGATCCAAATGGACCTTCTCAAGGCTGTGTTTGCCCTGGTAGGGAAAGCTGCACAAAAATGTGTTATGTTTTCCCTGCCAAAGCAAACAGCAATTCCAAAGAAGCAGTTAACATCCAGGAAAGGGCACATGGATACGATTAATCCCCCACAACACTATTACCTCAATCTCAATTGCTGAATTGCTATTTAGAGAATTTTAAAGAGATCTGATCTCATCTAAATTGGCCAATGGCCATAACTGCTTGATGAAACCTCCATGAACCAAGACAGTCTGTCTCTGAATTCCACAAACTAAAGACAAGATCAGAGGAGGGTGTTGCTTTTAGGACGTTCCTAGCAGCATCTGGCTGGCCACAGCTGGAAGCAGAATGCTAGACCTGATGGGCTGATCCAGCAAGCCAGTTCGAACATTCAGATTATGTAGAGTTAAATCATGAAAGCTTCTATTTTTGTGAAAGAAAGGGTGTGGCCAAAGATGGGAGGGAGTGAAATTGAATAGCTAAGCCTGAACAAGGGAGTGGAGCCACAAATCCAACGGTAACACTACCTACAGTGTATCTGATTTCCTACTCAACTCCTGTATTTTCCACAAAACGACACCACTGTCCAGATCAAACACCCAGAGCTGCTGCCCCTGCTGACATCATTGAATTTAGAAAGGCAACTCTGCAGAATGACACCTTTCTAAGCTTCATAGGATTTAGAAAGGTGCAACTCTGTTTAGGACTGTATTGTTAGGTCCCTCCTCCAGAGACCAGACCCAGAATTCTATGTCACAACCAGGAAACAATACAAGACCAATAATTTAAACCAGGATGGGTTGCTTCCTTGCTTGTATCAGCATTTTGTCATTCATTGCCTTCAGTTTTTCTCTGGTAGATTTCTATAGCTATACTGTAAATATTTTTTTCTCAACTTGGGGCTGGGGACAGAGAGAGTGATTTTAAAAAACCTGGCTGACTATTAGGATTTGTGGTGGGGCTCAACTATTTCTACCCACCAATGACAGGGCCCTTTCCACACATGCAGAATAATGCACCTTCACTCCACTTTCTCAATTGCTTGCAAGTGGATTTTGCTATTCCGCACAGTAAAATCCAGCTGCAAAGTGCATTGAAAGTGCATTATTCTGCATGTGCGGAAGGGGCCTGAGTCTGTCATACAAACAATAGATACCAGTCCTGTGGGGCTGACTTATTAATGTGGCACCACAGCTCAATGGGAGAGAACCTGCTTTGAAGATAGAAAGTCCCAGATTCAGTTCCTGGTATCTCCACTTAAATGTAAAGGTGATGTGAAAGACCGCTCCCAGAGACCCTGGAAAACTCCTGCCAGTCAGAGTTGACAATATTGCCTTTGATAGACCAGTGGCTTGACTCAGTTTATTGCAGCTTCGTGTGTTCACACTGAAGATTTAGCAAATTAAATGTCCCGAACTAGAAATCACCTCTTTAGAATTGTGTGCAGTAAGCATTGGGTAAAAAGCCCCGAAAAGGAATCAAACGTTTTGATAATAAATGAGATACTGTTGATGCTTCCCCTCCCCAGTTACTATAAGAGACATGGTGATAAGGTTAGTATCTATTTCACAAAGCACCAACTGAATGCTAATCAGAACATGAGATAGATTCAGGATTATGAATTTCTCGTTGCTATTGTTTCAGGCCCAAAATTTCTCTTTGAATGTTGCTTCTCCCACGTGCAATTTTTTTTGGTTTTGTGCCATTTTCATTTTCTCCTATCAATTATTTCCCATCGAACAACATATTTTTCAACATTATTTGTGTGTCTAAAATTGGCATTATACATATGAATAACATGTATTGCATTCATAAAAACCACACAAATTGCACTCACAAACTATATAACATACTGCAGAATATAAACAGATTGACAAAACCTACGGCAAAATTTAATTGAACTAAAATTGATTTTACTATATCTGTAGCCTGTTTTCTCACTTTGACTCAAGGCACGTTGCAGAATATAAAACAATCAGACAGCAGAACAAAATTTGAATTCAGTAGCATCTTACAGATCAACAACATTTCCCAGTTTTGTGAGCCAAAACTCACTTTATCAGCTACAAAGTGAACTTTGACTCATTATGAAAGCTCAAAATTGTTGCTCTTTAAGTTGATACTGGACTCAAATTTTCTTCTGCTACTACAGACTAATATAGCTACCTGCCTGAAAGAATCAAGGAGTGTCAGATATCCAATAAACAATGCAATAGGGTTTAAGCTTAAAAAACATTGCAAACAAAAAAACAGCAGAAGAAACAACATGCCACAAACAGTGCAGATAGTGGAATCACTAAAGTCAGCAATAATGCAGTAAGATCAATAGAAAGCATAAAGTAGATAGCAGGAAAAAAAATGTAATCGTATTCCTCCCAAACATTTCTCTTTTACCCAATCTACAAAATGGTAGAAATGTAGGACCCTCCCTTGACACACCATTACACCATGTGGGGAGTGTAGACCTGCGACAAATCACATAAATATAAATACCTATAAGATTACAGCGCGTGCTTCTGTTTTCGGGCTCTCGTGTTAGGTTTCTTTTACGCCATCTGTCTTTGTAATTTGTTTTTAAATTATGTTATTTATAATGTTTTAAATGCCTATTTTATACTATTTGTCATATTTATTGTATGGTTGTTTTGTATGCTTTTACTGTGAGCCGCCCTGAGTCCTATGGGAGAGTTGGTGGGACAGACAGACGATAGATAGATAGAAGATAAAAGATGGTAGATGGAAGATGGAAGATGGAAGATGGAGGATGGAGGATGGTAGATGGATGGTAGATGGAAGATGGTAGATGGATGGTAGATGGATGAAAGAGGATGGAAGATGGAAAGAGGATGGATGGATGGATGGATGGATGGATGGATGGATGGATGGATGGATGGATGGATGGATGGATGGATGGATGGATGGATGGATGGATGGATGGATGGATGGATGGATGGATGGATGGATGGATGGATGGATGGATGGATGGATGGATGGATGGATGGATGGATGGATGGATGGATGGATGGATGGATGGATGGATGGATGGATGGATGGATGGATGGATGGATGGATGGATGGATGGATGGATGGATGGATGGATGGATGGATGGATGGATAGCATTGTCTCAACCTGCCTAATGTTTTGGCATTTTTAATATTTCAACACTCCCCTCAGTGAACAGACTAATATTTTCCCCTTCTTTGCCAACTGGGGACTCTTGGCTAATTTTTTCTACTCACCCCCACATGCCTCAATTCACTCATCTCTCTTCCCTCCTCTGCTTGGTTCAGGAGAATAATGGGGGCAAATAGGCAGCGGAAAGAAATGCAAGTCAAGAAACGTCTCTGACTCCAAGCATTCCCTTTTGACTTCTCAAGAGAATGGTTTACGATGGTGGTCTTCAACCTTTCCAGGAAGCAGCACAGAACTCAAAAAGCTCCAATCGTGAATTGTTGAGTCACGTGACAGGAAGAAGGGGCAGCTGGAGCCATGAGTACATGAAAGGCACGTTTGCTCGGAGTGGGAAGCAGAAGTTGAGTGCCAAAAGGTGCACTGTACTGAGGAACAAGCCAAGGGTCCAGATCACAGAGGGTCCTTGTGAAGTCACCACAAGTGAGACCGACCTCATCTCTCCTCACATTGAGAGTGCAAAGAGAGGCAGGAGGCACATGCACACTAGCACCAGGGCCTTTCAAAGAGGTGTCAAAGAAGATGGTAGCTCCGTAGGGGCTTGTGACCCAGCAGGTGGGCCTGTGGCTCTGTGGTAGACCTTCTGGTTTCCAGGCAGAAGAAGACAAGACAAACAGTTGGTATTTGTGCCCCGCGTTTCTCTACCTTTAAGGAGTCTCAAAGCAGCTTACAATTGCCTTCACCCCTCTCCACACACACAACAAACACCTGGTGAGGTAGGTGGGGCTGAGTCTGATTCAATATTCGGCAGCTCCAGGTGTGTCCTGGCGGGGCCTTATGACCCAACCAAGGTTCCTGACTCATGGACTGATTGAGGCGGCCTTCATTTCAAATCTCATCTCAAGTACCAACTTGCAGCTGAGCTTAAGCAAACCACACATTCCCTTCCCAGCTGTAGCAGCCAATCTGAAACTCAGGAATGATGGTAACACTTTTCCACCTCACGAAACCGTTGTAAGGATTATATTGTGATAATGTATGAGATGCACTTTTGAACACTCAGAGCACTCTGTCGGGAGTTCGGACTCATTCTCCCGTTGTGAAACCACCCAGAGTTTTTGGGAAGAGGGAGGTCTTCTTCTCCGCCACTCATCTGCCCATCCCTGTAGAATTCAGCTGAAGCAATTTTGAAGAAAACAAGATGCAAAATGTCAGATCTTCTTCATACAGGTAGAATGGCCGGTAGGGATGCACAGATTTGCCCCCAGGCTCCAAAGACGAAGTAGAAGATGTCTTGAAGTCAGTTCTGTGCGGGTGATAGCTTTCAATGAGCCAGACCATAGCACCATTAAGACCTTTTGCTCCTGTGCCCTGACTGGTCTCCAAAGAAAAGAAGCGTTTGGATTTATATCCCCCCTTTCTCTCCTGTAAGGAGATTCAAAGGGGCTTACAATCTCCTTTCCCTTCTCCCCCACCCCCACAAACACCCTGTGAGGTGGGTGCGGCTGAGAATGCTCCAAAGAACTGTGACTAGCCCAAGGTCACCCAGCTGGCAGTTGTTGGAGTGCACAAGCTAATCTAGTTCACCAGGTAAGCCTCCACAGCTCAAGTGGCAGAGCAGGGAATCAAACCCAGTTCTCCAGATACCTGCTCTTAACCACGACCACCCGTCTTCTAGTTATCTCCACAATGTCCACAGTGTTCCTAAAATGGGGTGGAAGTGTTTTTGGCATTACATCTGTACTGTGGAAACGTGTGTGTGTGCTTTTGTGTACTGATAGATTCTGAAACAAATTATTTCAATTGGAGAATTTTTCATTGGAGAAATTGGAAATTTTGAAAAATTAAAATGTATAACTTTGTCCTCTGATATCCCTACCCTCACCACATCCAGTGATGGGCAATGGCTGGATTTTAGAGGTTGGGCCAGGGTGTGTGTGTGGAAAAGTTGAACTGGAAGAAGAAGAAGAAGAAGAAGAAGAAGAAGAAGAAGAAGAAGAAGAAGAAGAAGAAGAAGAAGAAGAAGAAGAAGAAGAAGAAGAAGAAGAAGAAGAAGAAGAAGAAGAAGAAGAAGAAGCAGCAGCAGCAGCAGCAGCAGCAGCAGCAGCAGCAGCAGCAGAAGAAGAAGAAGAAGAAGGGAGGAGGAGGAGGAGGAGGAGTTTGTATTTATATTCCCCCCCTCCTTTCTCTCCTGTAGGAGACACAAAGGGGCTTACAATCTCCTTGCCCTTCCCCCCTCACAACAAACACCCAGTGAGGTAGGTGGGGCTGAGAGAGCTCTCAAAAGCTGTGACTAGCCCAAGGTCATCCAGCTGGCGTGTGTGGGAGTGCACAGGCTAATCTGAATTCCCCAGATAAGCCTCCACAGCTCAGGCGGCAGAGCGGGGAATCAAGCCAGTTTCCTCCAGATTAGAATGCACCTGCTCTTCACCACTACACCACTGCTTCTCAACAATTGAGAAGTTGATATTCAATATTTATTTGGTTTTTTTAATTTATAATTGGATTTATAGGCCACCTTTCTCCTGACTAGCTCCGAGCAGTTTACAACAATATTTATAACAAAATCGTAAAACCAACTGTCAAATTCCCAATATAAATATACGTCCAATGGATTACCTGGGGGGGCTTTGGGGGGGGTATGTTCCATCCATTTATCCGAGGCTTCGTGTATATGGAGGTAAGCGACATTGGATCCATTCTCCTGGAGAGGCCTTTTCCTTCTCCAGGCAGTTTGCCTAGGAATCAACACATAAACCTCGAAAGGTCTGTAACAGTAGAACAACTGAATCAAGCAGCTCCTTAAAGATCAACAACATCTGAGCGTCAGCTTTCTTGAGTAAAGGCTCACTTCTGCTGACACACGTCTGAGGAAATTAAAAATCACAAAATCTCATCTTGAAATAGATGTGCCACTAGACTTCCCCCACCCCACCCCCAACCCCCAAATATTTCAATCCTTGAAATCAAAGGCAGGGCCCTGATCAAGGCATAAGTGCAGATGGATTGTGGCGGACTCGTCTTTGCTTAGTCCAGTACCCAGAGAGTTGTTGCCACAATGAAGCTGTTAGTCTTCAAAGTTGTCTTTTTTTTTCATGCCACATCTGATGTAGAAAACCGTGAGGATGGAAGAAGAGGCACACAATTGGCCAAATTGGTCTGGGTGTTGTTGTTTTTAATTGAACGTTGTATCTACTATTCTGTTTAGTTTGGGCACAAATATAGCCAAGGGAATTTGTGCTGCATCCACAGTGCCTCCCTCTCGCCCAGCATTGCAGAAGGAGAACGGATCCCTTCCCTCGAAACCATTCTGACTTTCTTCCTCCTCATCTGCTCAGGGTGGGCCTTGAGGACCCGATCCAGCTAAATGTAAGCACTCCCCTTTACAGCTGCTGGAGAGACTGAAGGCGAAGGGCGTTTCAAAGGGCTCAGTTTCTCAGCATCTGCCCAGTTTAAATCCTGGGTTTTGACTTGATGCGGCCCTTTGGGAGTAAATCCCAGTAAAAATCTACACAGATTACCTGCAAGGAGAAAAAAAAATGTGTGTGTTTTTTTCAGGTGGAAGGCATGTTAGGATGATGAGCGCCAGACACCTGAGCGATGGGTCCCCACCCCATGCAACCTTCACAGGGAAATTAACCCAAAAGCAAGGAAATTTTATTGTTTCAGCTTTATTGACCTGCCTGCAAGGAAATTGACCAGCGGGAGGAATCTTTTGCTTTTTTGCTGGTTTGAGAAAGACAAACCGCAGAGAAGGACCGGATTCTGGGGGTGGTTTGTTCAGGGGTCTGGAAAGAAAGAAAGAAAGAAAGAAAGAAAGAAAGAAAGAAAGAAAGAAAGAAAGAAAGAAAGAAAGAAAGAAAGAAAGAAAGAAAGAAAGAAAGAAAGAAAGAAAGAAAGAAAGAAAGAAAGAAAGAAAGAAAGAAAGAAAGAAAGAGACTGCCTTTCACTCTGTAACCATCTCCGGAGTCAGAAACCAGGCGACAGGGCAAGAAACTCAACCCACAAAAATGTGGATCATGGACAGCAGTTTGCACGATGCTCCGACAGACAGGCTTGGATGTCTGCAACCTGCGGCTCTCCAGATGTTCCTGGACTACAATTCCCATCAGATGTTCATGGACTACAATTCCCATCAGCCCGTGCTGGCAGGGGCTGGTGGGAATTGTAGTCCACGAACATCTGGAGAGCCGCAGGTTGCAGACCCCTCTCATCATCGCCATCATTCGTTATCCCAATGAGTAAGGGAGAACGGCTTGTGACACGGGGGTAGCGGGGGACGGTGCGGTGTAGTGGTTAAGGCTGCCCTCTTCAGTGTGCGCTTGGTTGGACGTAAGGCCCGCTGTCTGAAATCCAGGAGCTTCATCCCATGTGTGAAGCTCTGGAGCGGAGAGCCAGAAAGCCCCCGGGTCGAATCTCACCCTATCAGGAAACAAATATTCTCCCGGCTGAAGAGCTCCCCTACCAGTGGCGGGGGCGTTCAAACCGCAGGGCCCCGCTGCTGCCGCCCCCGCCGCTGGGGCTCTTTCGCCGCAGGCTGAAGTGCATGAATTCAACCGGTGAAGCTGCGCTCCCTCCATTTCCATGCCCGGATTGCATTGGGAAGGCCCCGTGGGTGAAAGAAGCATCATCCTGGGTCTGGCCCCAGAACCAGAGGCCCAGTCACTCCCTCTCCTGGCTAATTCGGTCTCCCCCCCCCCACCCCCCCTTTCTTCATTCGCCGTGGAAACCCCTCAAAATAGCTCGGATGCGCTCCAAGCGCCCGGAAAGCGCGGCCCGCGAAAGTCTGGAGCCCGCCCGCCTGCCAGCCCAGAATCCCAGCCGCGAAGGCTGGCTGACCCTGTTCAGAAATCAGGGCCGCACGACGGCAGCTTTGGATCCTTTTCTGGGCAGCGTCGGGAGAAAACAAAATCAGCCACAAGACTGGTTCCGGCTGCAGGGCTGGCCAAACGAAAAACCCACGTCTTTCTCTTTACAGCACTGTTGGAAGAAAGGGACTTTACGCTGTTTCCTGCCTCATCCTACAGAGGGGTTTTTTTTTACTAGCGAGCAAGTGGCTAGATAGGGACTTAGGAATTTGTCACCTTTACTCTATCATGCTGACTTTGATGTATACTGATATTCTTAGGGACTTCCTCCCTTGCTTCCGTCTCCTTCTCAGAACTTCTCCATCTTACTTTCACCATGCCTAGGGAGAGGATACATGCCTCGAGCATCCGCCTCCATCCAGCTAGAATAGGATAGTTAGTGAACCTATCTATCTCTCCACCTTTCTACCCAGAATGGAGTTCACTAATAAATACTCCTTTTATTAGATTAGAAACTCCAAACAACTCTGACTTTCTTTTGTGTCTGAAGCTCAGCCACACGTGTGTGCCCAGGTAAGCTTCCCTGTGTTCAACCTCTGTGCCGCTCTGCTACTTTTGCAAGGGAAACACACGCACCAGGTGTGGTTCTCCCAACAAGTATAAGGGTCCCTACTTAAGAATAATAATTTTCTTCGGGCAGATCGCGAGCCATTCCTGTAGATTAATAATATTGCCATTACAGAGCAGGGAGGCCGACTCGTTCATCTGGGTGGGACGCGGTCCAAAGCAACTCCGCTCATCCTCCTCGGGTCTCTGCACAATGGGGCTTACTCCTAAGAAAGCGCTTTGAGGATCGCACCGCTTCAACCTGCTGCTGCTTCGTTTGGAGGCGCCGAATACTGGGGGTCGCGCACACCCACCCACCCATCCACCCACACACACACCTCCCCACATCCCTCTATCTATGCGAAAAGTAAAGCAATCTAGAAAAGGATACTTTCTTCCAATAAAAAAGTCTGTGCTTTTACCAGCACGTTTTTTTCCGGGGGGTGGGGGTTGATTTAAAGATACGAATGTAATTTCCCATGGTCGGGATTTTAAATATAATCACAAGGGCGTCCTAGTGAAATCAGGGGTCTCTGGGTAAAAGCCTAGATCCGCCTTTTTCCTGAAATCAGTGGGTTACCTCCAGCTCCAAGTGAACGTGTCTACAATCGAGGCACAGATACTTTTCGGGGCGTTAGTAAATCTGCAGGTAAGAGTCCAAAAAACAGGACAATTCTTTTCCTTTTTTAAAAGTAAGGGGTTCAAACCCCTCAAGTATACAGTTTTGTGTAAAAACCTGAAGCCTATCTTTATTTTTCTCTGTGCCTTCTGAAAGGTTGCCTTGGTATATCTCCGCCAGCCGTGCAAGTCAAGCAACTGTTGCCATAACTTCAAATTTTACTTGGGGTCCCTAGAGGGATTTGGAGGGTACTGAATCGATCCAGGATGTCTTCTGGACCCAAGAAGGCGATAATATTTGGGAATCTCTACAAAAAAGAATGCTGGAAAATAGGAGAGTCGAATAAGGAGCAACCTGGGAGGGAAAAAGTTTTTCTGTGCAATATTAGTTTTTTGGGGGGGGGGGAACCCATAGGAAAACCGGCCAGAGGAGAGACATCTTCACACCCCCACAACTAAAATGTGCTACTCTCCCTTCCACAAGCTGGGGCCGGGGCCACTGGGTAAGCTGACCTTAAAAGGGGACTAGATCAATTCATGATTACTCAAAGTCATCATGGGTCAATGAAACCTCCAGGGCCAGAGACAGTCCATCTCTGACCAACAGTTGATAGGAAACAAACTCCTGCCCAGGCAGCTGGCTGGAAAAGAGGACCAAACCTGGAGGTGGGGGATAGAGAGGGGGCAGGGATAGGAGGTGGGAGAGAGTCACTTGCACAGAAGAGATGGCTGTTTTTGCAGTGTGCTCCTTCCCCCCCAAATGGGCTGCTGCTAGGAAGTGGGGGAGGGGAGGACCCCAGGCCTCAGAGGGGAGACAAACACAGCCCTTGGGGAGGCAGAAGCTGTGGCTGTCAGATGGGCAAAACTATAGTGTGCAAAGAAGAGGGGGAGCCGAGGGTTCGTGAGGAACCGTTCAAAGAGGTAGTTCAAAAGCAAGAATGTATGCTGGGCTGCTTGATCCTTGCTTCAAAGACACAAAGGAAGTCCTGTCTTCACACTACAGGAAGGTGTTGCGTCACAATTCTTTATGACCCTGGGGCATTCGCAGTTCTCTGAGAACTCTCTCACAGAGAGAGGCAGGCAATGGCAAACCACCTCTGAACTTCTCTTGACTTGAAAACCTTATAAGTAAACTGTGACTTGATGGCACTCGCCACTGCCACCACATTATTTTTGTCCTTCTATGCAGTTAGACACCCCGCCTCCCCCAGTAACCTTGCTAGGCCTCACTAATCCTTTCCTTCACACACCCCACACTCCTTTCAAGGACCACACTTTGGCACTGGCTGTGGTAGGTTTGGGGCAGGCAAGAATTCTGGATGCATTCCAAGCACTCACCAAAGGAGAAGAATTTTGGAAACGGGAAACCATTAATGCTTTAGAATGCCTAAAGTGCCCCTATTTCTCTCCCCCCCCCCGCCCCCCTGTGCTGAGGCGCTGCAAGCCCCCCTGGAGTTGAATGGGGCAGAGGGGAAGAGGGCGGACTCTTCTCTTGCCTCCTCTCTCCAGCTGTGTTATACTTGACTCTGCTGAAGGCCACAAGTAGACCTGCCCCCTCACCTGATCAGCTTGGCCTTTCCCAAAGAGAAGAAGAAGAGTTTGGATTTATATCCCCCCCCCCCTTTCTCTCCTGCAGGAGACTCAAAGGGGCTTACAATCTCCTTGCCCTTCCCCCCTCACAACAAACACCCTGTGAGGTAGGTGGGGCTGAGAGAGCTCCGAGAAGCTGTGACTAGCCCGAGGTCACCCAGCTGGCGTGTGTGGGAGTGTACAGGCTAATCTGAATTCCCCAGACAAGCCTCCACAGCTCAGGCGGCAGAGCTGGGAATCAAACCTGGTTCCTCCAGATTAGATACATGAGCTCTTAACTTCCTACGCCACTGCTTTTATACCTTGGGGAGGGCAGGGGACAAACGGAGGGCCTGTTCATGTGTGTTATGTGCTGCCAAGTCCCTTCTGGCTTACGAATCAATGGCCTCCAAAACGTCCTCCCATTAGTAGCCTTGCTCAGGAGTCAGGTCATGCAAACTGAGGGCTGCACCTTCCTTTATTGAGTCAGTCCACTTCACGGTGTGTCTTTTCCTACTGTCTTCGACAACTGACATTTATTGTCTTTTCCAAAGAGTCTTTTCCATTGACCAAAGTACAGTAGCTTTTACTTGTTTTAGCTTCTAGCAATTACCAGATAAAACGTTCATAGCACGAGATTTCCCATGTCAAACCATGTCTGCTGTATTTTTTTTTAAATGTTCAGGGAAAGTCTGAAAAACTTTCTCCTTGGTTTGAGTTTTTTATGTGTGAAGAGGGTCAAGGGGAATATTCAGACATTACAAACAGATAAAATAATGTAAAAGTATAATTATTTATTACAGTTTATAGAAGTCAATGTAATTTATTCTATTGCTTAAAAGAGTTGTTGGTGATATATGCACATATAAAGAAAATGTATGTATATAATATATGGGGGGTATCTTAGAGACCGCATCACCCCATATGTCCCTACACGGCCTCCGATCCGCGGAGGCCAATTTACTGGTGGTCCCTGGCCCTTCAGTGCCAGATCGCGGCTACAGCCTCCCACCCATCCAGACTGGCTGGCCAGGGACACTTCTACTGCCTCCTAGCCCGGTGACCTGAGTCTGGAACAGCTCTTCCACCAGCTGTCCTGGCCCCAAGTAGGGACCTGAAGGGGAGTTCCTTGCTTGGGGCCTGTAAAGGCCGGAGCTGTTCTCTGCCGGGCCCCTTTACTGGAGGAACCAGCCCATCTAATGGTGCCCCCTTTCTTCGCCCCTTGACAGCTGGGCCATTTTGCCTGTCAATCCAACAAGATTCTTCGCCATGCACCTCCCCTCTCTGAGGGGGGAGGGATTTTTATTACTGGAATGCTGGACGCCACTTTAATTTGTTGAGTTTTATAATTGAAATAGGAATGAAAACTTTTTATCGCTGCCTTAAATTACTACTTATTTTATACTGTATTTTATATGTTGTGCACCGCCCAGAGCCCTTCGGGGATGGGGCGGTATATAAGTCCAATAAAATAATAATAAAATAATAATAATTTTGTGCTTTTGCCCCCCCCCTTTTAAAAAAATGGTGATCCAGTCCTGATTGACACTGACAGCAACAGGATTGAAGGGGTCTTCTATCCAGCCAAATACGTCCTTGTTTTTACAGATTTCTCAGCTTCCCTACCCACTGCCTCCAGGAACGCTGTCTTTAAAACATAAAAACCACAGGAGAATAAAAACCGGCTGTTAAGAACATGCCGGTGGACTTAAAATATACTGGGTACAGGCACATTCGCACCTATAAAGTTAACATTCTCTTTTTTTTGTTCTACATTTTCTTTCTTTCTGATCTTTAATGAGATTAACGATTTCCCCCCCCCAAAGAAAATTCTAACTACGTTGCCTGATCAAGTATACTTAAGAGTCTATGTGTGTTTACTGGGAAGAAATGGTTCCCATTCAGTTCAATGGGGCTGCCTAGATTACCTGATAGCATATTTTAGCACCAAAAAACCAAACACATGCACAAACAGAAACAAAACCAGTAATTTTCCGATGGGGTGATGCTCCGGAGAGGAAAAACAAGATTTTAATACGAAGAAATCTCTTACAGGTGGATCCAAAGAATACTTTCCTGGGAGTAAGTCCCACTGAATAGTACTCTGGGTAGACCTGCATAGAGATGGCAGTATTAGCTGTGATCCTATGTATTTTTGCCTTGGGAAAAAGCTGCATTGAATTCAATGGGACTTGCTTTGGAGTAAACAACCATAGGATCCAGCTGTGAAATAAAAACTGAAAAAGGAGGGCCCTTTGGATAGTGATGGCATGAACTGGGATTCAACAGCCGCAGAAGGCCATTGCTTTCACATCCTGCATGTGAGCTCCCAAAGGCACCTGGTGGGCCACTGCGAGTAGCAGAGAGCTGGACTAGATGGACTCTGGTCTGATCCAGCTGGCTTGTTCTTATGTTCTTCTTATGGGATTCTCATCCGGCTCTCTTCCCTGTTTTCTTTCATTGCTTTTGATTTTTGAGTGAATTTTCCTGGGGGATACACACAGAAGCTACTTGAATGCAGTGCGAGTATTTAGAAGTGGGGAGCAGATAACCACAAATGGCTGCTCCCACTTCTTCCAACAGGAATGTATAATTATATGCTTTTATGGAAAACATTTTAATTTTGAACATTAATGCCTCCTTTTCACCCAGTCAAGGTCCCCAATGCAGTGAACATGAAAATGTCTGAACACTGAAAGGCAGCAAAATAACAGTTGGAGAATGTGAGACCAGTATATATTCATTTTCTCCCTGAGTCTTGCATCTCCCTCCCCTTCTTCCCTGCCCTGATTGTAAAGATTGTAAAGATGGGGGTGGGGTAAACAATTATAATGTGAGCTACCTGAGAGTCCTTTGATATTTTTAGTTGCCGTCTGTGAATATTTTTAATGTTTTAACTACCAGTATGTATTTGTTAATTTGGAAACTGATTATTGTTTTAGAATTATGCATGTATGCTACCCTGAGCCTGCCCTGGGAGGGAAAGGGAAGAGTATTAAACCTATTGAAATAAATAAAAATAAAAATAAATGTCCCCCACTTTTTGAAATATGTTTCCCCCTTTTATTTCTCCTAACTGAACATTGCTAGTGGATCGTTTCTTTGAAGACATGGGAATGAACAGAGATCATACGGCACAGCACAGATCAGAAAGACTATCACATATTTCCCCTGCATGACAGAGACAGAGTCCTGTGTGATATCTTAAAGGCTAGCTGATTGACGGTGGCAGAAGCTATCTTGGTCCCACAGTGCAAACTTAAGAAAACTTTCCTGGGTGTAAACACCACTGAATACACCTGAGTAGGATTCTAAGGAAGCCTGTCCATAGAATTATAGTGTTGGAAGAGACGACGAGGGCCATCAAGTCCAACCCCCTGCAATGCAGGAACACACAATCAAAGAACTCCTGACAGATGGCTGTCCAGCCTCTCTTTAAAAATCTCCCAAGAAGGAGACTCCACCACACTCCAAAGTAGTGCATTCCACTGTCGAACAACCCTTACTGTCTGGAAGTTTTTCCTGATGTTTAGGTGGAATCTCTTTTCCTTCACCTTGAACCCATTGCTCCTGGTCCTGGCCTCTGGAGCAGCAGAAAACAAGCTTGCTCTCTCACCAACCTGACATCCCTTCAAATATCTAAACCTGGCTATTATGTTACCTCTTCACCAAACTAAACATCCCCAGCTCCCTAAGTCTCTCCTGGCAGGGCATGGATTCCAGACCTTTTACCATTTTGGTTGCCCTCCTCTGTTTACACTGGAATTCCTCTCCAAGTCCCCTCATGCTACTGAAGAAGTGGCCTTTGGCTTTTTCTATAAAACATTTGCTATTAAATTTAGCTTCCTCCACACTGAAGGTGACATAAGACTCTTTGTTGTTTCTGCTCCAGAAATGGAACACAGCTACCCTTTTGCATAAAGATCAATTATAAATATTCTTATGAACTAAACCTGTAAGAGATTGGTCCAATCAACTTAATAATACATACATTCTGTGCACTTTTGAACAATATATATGATAATCTTTCCCATTAAAATCAGTGGAATATAATACAATTATTCTTATTAAATAGTAACATAGAATAGAATAGAATAGAATCTTTATTGGCCAAGTGTGATTGGACACACAAGGAATTTGTCTCCGGTGCATATGCTCTCAGTGTACATAAAAGAAAAATACATTTGTCAAGAATCATAAGGTACAGCACTTAATCATAAGGTACAGCACTTAATGATTGTCATATAGGTCTAGTAAGCAAACAGTAACAACATTACTGTTGTTGTTGCTGCTGTTGTTGTTGTTTAATTTTGATCACAATCATTGCTTTTTCAGCGAATGCTTGTATGTTTTAGCTGACACCAACCGTTTCCAAAAGTTTTGTGATCCAACTATGGGCAGTGAATCGAATGCCTTCTTGCACATAGGCAGTTCTTGCAGTTTTCCATTATCATTTTGTCTTGCAGGAGTTGGCCTTTCGTACCCCTGCTCCTTCTTTTGTTCCCTTTTTGCTCCACCAGGAGGCAGTGCCAGGGGCAGGGGGCGTGATCAGTGGTGGGATCCAAACATTTTAATAACAGGTTTCCGATGGTGGTGGGATTCAAACAGTGGCACCGCCGCACGCACACACCTCCAGTCCCTATTGGGCAGGGAGGTTGCTTTAGTAATCCCTTCTCAGCACTCAGAAAAAAATTCTAGAGAAGTGGTGAGAACTGGTTGGATCCCACCTCTGGGCGTGATGCCCCAGGCGGAGCAGCTGCAGAGGCGTGGCTGGCCGATCAAGGGGGCGGGGCGGGCAACCCTACAGCAAGGGCACAGGGCACGTGCACCCCTGGTCATGGTTTCCCCTCGCTCCACCTCTGCCAGCAGGACATTATTGGCTTCCAAGCAGTGGCGGGATCCAAAATTTTTAGTAACAGGTTCCCATGGTGGTGGGATTCAAACTGTGGCATAGCGCCAATGGGGCTGGGCAGGGCACAACAGGGGCATGGCAGGGCGTTCCAGGGGTGGGGCATTGCTTGGCAGGGGTTGTGGCAAGGACGCAGCCACTGCGCCAGTCCTTGGGCGGGAAACGAATGCACACAGGCGCAGGCTGCCACACATGCTGGTGCACCTCCTGCTAGACTGCTTCAAGTTCTGCGCGCTACTGCTGAGAGGAGGGGCGTAACTAAGGCAAAAATCACGTGGCAAAATCACCAATTAGTAACCCCTTCTCGGCACACACAAATAATTAGTAACCTACTCTCGGGAACCTGTGTGAACCTGCTGGATCCCACCTCTGCTTCCAAGTAGTCCATGATGTTATCCGTTATCATGCCAGTGAGCAGTTTGAACATCGTAGGCAAGCACGTTATGGGCCTCTAGTTTCCAGATGTTTCCCTTTGGCCCGATCTTTCTGAATCAAGTCTATCTTCCCAGTGGTTAGCCATTCATCGATTTCATCATTTTGCATGGTTCCACTGAACTGCTTGGCCATGGTTGGGCGTAAACTGGTCAGGTATTTGAGCTAGAAGGCATGCACTTGATTGTGTCCAGGTTGTTGTTGTTGTTATTCGGGGACCTGAGATCCCAGAAAGCCAGTCAGAAGAGACCAGACTTACCCTGAGAGTCCAAGGGAGCATTCCTATGCAGATTAATTCAGAAGTATTTCTGCCCCTGCCCCTGCCCCTCCTTTTTTTTGCCCCATATGGGTCCCTTATACTTTTAGGACCCATCATATATATTTATTTCTGGGGAGGGTCTAAACAAAGGTTCGTGGGACGCTATGTTAGGCATCAACTGTCGTTTTAATTGTATTGATGATCACTAATTTTGTGATGATTTTATGTATGATTTTATGTTGTTCACCGCCCTGAGCCCTTCAGGGATAGGGAGGTATATTAAATTAAACAAATAATAATAACAACAACAACAACAACAATAACAATTATTATTATTATTTTATTATTATTATTATTATTTATTGACTGGGGTTTAATACTCAGGGACTTTTCTTAGGCTTTCAGCCCAATTCTCTGATTCAGTATTCAGGAAGCTTCAGTGTGTGTTCATAACACAGAATGAAGTTCAGATTTACTAGGAAGAGGAAATAACTCAATAGTGCTTACTTGTAAAAAAACTGTTATTGGCCTCCAACCTGCTTTTTGGTGTTAGGACTGTTTATAAGTTTGTATTGAAGAGTGTGGCACTGAAATATTTTATATTTTTATATATAATATAAAATATAATAAAAATATGTAATATAAATACATAATATAAAATATATTTTCTTTGGACTGCAGCTGCATTTAAGAATAATGTATAAATAATGTTTCCTTATCCACCATTATAGATAAAGCTCTTTTTAAATATATTTTTCTACCCCTTCCCTTTAAATTGGGGGGCATCCTTCTGCCCCCCCCATTAAAACGTATTCTCTTTCATGAACTCTATTCAAACCATATTCACTTAATGAACAATATTCAAACTTTGTCTAAAATTGTGGGGATGTTTGTGTGCGCGTTTGCGTCAAAAGAAGGGATGATCCAGCAAAATGCAAGCATTTTAAGTTCCATTGATTCTTTTGCTAAAATTAATGGGACTTCAAAATTGGCTGGATTGTGTCCTTAAGCTGCTAAAAGATTTTAAATGGAGCATTTGGATTTTATTAATAATCTGTATTTTAAACAGCTGGATTTATTTTAAACAGATGAATTTGCGGATTCAGTTCTGAACTGAACTGAATGCCGCCCCAACTTATTGTCAATATTCTAGAGAGAAGAAAAAAATCCCTCCCTTTAACAGAAACTGTGTTTGGAAGTAGTGTGTCGAAGCGGGGGGGGGGGGGTAACCTGGTAAATATTATATTATTAAGCCTTTATAAAGGGCATTTTTCTCCAGGTTGCTGGCAACCCTAGTACTAAACCTGCAATAAAGTGGCATTATGAAAGAAAAAAAAGGTAGTTCTCTACAAATTAGCAGCTCAATCCTAAACAAGTTTATTTAGAAGTATACAAAAAGGTTTATACGGCACCCTTTAGACAAAAGCATTCTTTTGTGGAGGCAAATCCCTTTGATCGTATTATAATGTCTTCCAGTGAAGTAGGATCGCAGCTTAAGAATGAGATGCCATGCACATTTACTTGGGAGTAAGCCACATTGAAATCAATAGGCCCGTTTCCAAGAAAATACAAACAGGACTGAACAACCCACTCTGCTAAAAATTTCTAACCTTCCAGTTGCTCTGATAGAAAATATGATTTTAAAAACTAGCTGCTGCTTTACCATTTTTGTGGTTTTCCTTTGCTTCCCTCCCCCATTCCGAGAACATCACAATTTCTTGCTGTTTTCACATTCCCAGCCCCCTTTCTAAATTCATCACACGCTGGTCATCAACCAATCAGGGATCACAAAGTGCATGACGAGATCACAACGGGATGACATCATCAGTAATCAGTAAATAATCACAACCAACCAGATCTGGCTGCTCTATTAGGGGCCACTGGGAAGCAGGTCCGATTAACCAAAAAATGTCCTCACACAGAAATGCTGAAATGTTGATGAAAACAGAAGACACATTGTTTGAAATGCCTCCATCACTTGCAGAAAAAGATGTGTTTTGATTCAACCTTAGTTAAATCGGTTACCTAGCAACCAGCCATGCGCTGCTCTCCATCTTCCAAATGCTTTCCATCTTCCAAAGAATATGGAAGGTGGCAGGCTAGCCGACGAGTGGAGTCCTTGAAGGAAAGGAAAGAAGAAGAAGGCAGGAATGTACCATTTGCCCAAGAGGTTTCTATCTCAGATATTGTTTTCTTTCGGCAGCCGCAGCTCAGAATCTTGGCGTGGCCAAAACTTGGCACCTTTCTTCTTTGGCGCTTTTAGAAGTCATTCATCAGGCACTTGGAGATCCTCAGATGAAGTAGGTGCTTAAGTGAGATAATGCACGCCTTTCTAGAGTTAAAGGAAGGTGCCTTCCTGTCTCTTGGTGCTCCCATGGCAATTGGCATGGGAGATTTGGCCACAAGTTCCAGGCAAGTTCATTAAACTGAAGCACAGGAGGCTCCCCCCACTGAAGTTCATTAAACTGAAGCCCACTCCCCCCCCCCCAAAATTGAGGCCACCAGCCAAAACATCTTTAAGATCCTTGTTTCTCATCTCTTAGGCAAGAAAATGCCTGCTTCCGATAAGAGAGGAGAATGAAAAATGGATACAGCCTGAATTGTCGTGCAGGTGGGGAGATCTCAAAACCCCCATGACATTCACTGCTTTTAAAACAACAATGGTTGGATAGATTTCCTTCATTTCCGTCACTTGTTTGTACCGGAATTTTTGTGGATGCTGTGTTCCACTGTTCTTTAACTCCAGTTTAACACCATAAAATCAATTCTGGCATTGGAACGTGCTCCAGTTGCTTCGGCTTTAAAAAATTTACATCTACTCCTCTACTGTGTCGCTGCCAAGTGTGTACTGATGAAACTCTGCAAAACGCTACCTCAAAATGGTTCAATTGGCAGCAATAACACAGGTACTCCTCAGTAAAACTCTTTGGCAAAAGTATCTAAGCAAGCATACATGCAATTGCACAAAAAATTACTTTTTTGGAGGGGGAGAGACTACTATTTAATCAATGCCATTTCTGCCATTGGGCACCTTTATCCTATAATCAAGGCCTTGCTACCTTGCAAAATCTTCTTGCATGTATGCATGGACAGTCAGCTATAGCCACTTCTTGGGGTTTCTTTATGTTAGCACCCGTGTGGTCGAATGAACTTCTGAAAGTGTCTGGAAGGTCTCCACTTGATAGGGACATCTTAGCCCCTGCCCAAACTTGTTGATGAAGGGTTTCATCAGGTTGAGAACTGATAACATTATTCCTAACTGTGGAATTATTTTGTTTTTGATTATTTTTGTGAGATGGTTTTTAATGTATCGTTGCAAGACGCCTTGAGGTCATCATTGGAGAAAGGCAGCTTTAAAAACGGTTAAATAAAAAAATAAAACGTTAAATAAAAAATGAACATCTACTTAATCAATTGGTAATGAAGGGGGGGGGAAAGATGCTAAGGAATAGGAGGAGCTGAGCACATCATAAAATTTGGACACGTAAATGCATCTGTTCCAGTTCACAGACAAGAAAAGGTAGTCCAGGAGAAACTCAAACATGGAGAATTTTAGACGCCCCCCTTGCAAAGATTACACTGACTCCTGGGCTGGGCTGTTGTGAGATTTCTGGGCTGTGTGACTGTGGTCTGGTAGATCTCATTGTGACATGCTCAGTGGTGTACCTGCCCAAAACGGTGCCCGGGACAAGAACTAAATTGTGCCCCCTCCCTAAATTGCGGCAGGAAAATGGAGGGGAGATGGCAGAAGCAGCGGGCAAGTGGCAGAAGTGGTGCGGAGTGGAAGAAGCAGCGAGCGAGTGGTAGAAGCAGAGGGCAAGCAGTGGAGGCAGCAGAAGCGGTAAGTGAACAGCAGAAGTGGCGGGCGAGCAGCGGAAGGTGGCAGAAGCAACCAGTGGTAGCTGGTGGGTGGGGTCACTGGAGCCTCCTAGGGCAGTGGTTCTCAACCTTCCTAACGCCGGGACCCTTTAATACAGCTCCTCATGTTGTGGTGACCCCCAACCCTAACATTTATCCATTTTACAGATGGAGAACACTGATGCAGAGAGTCTTAGGCAACCCCTGTGAAAGGGTTGTTCGACCTCCAAAGGGGTCCCGACCCACAGGTTGAGAACCACTGCCCTAGGGGAAGGCAGAGGGGACCATCCGATTGTGCACCTTGCGACATTTCAAAGTTGCACCTGGATCATCTGCCTTCTTTGTTCCTCTCTAGGTATGCCATTGGACACGCCTCTGAAGATGCCAGCCATATATGTGAGAGAAACTTTGGGAGCAAGAACTACCAGACCATGAGACCCCACAGCCTGGAAAACCCACAAAAGCCACTTGAATCAAAAGGTGAAAGCCTTCAACAACACATTACTCCTGTGCTTTTAAGTCCAACCCAACAGAGAAGAATTGTGCAGCTGAAATATTTGGGGGGAGGGATGCAGAGATATTAAATTGGTTGGGAAAAGCCCACTTGGCAGTGGAATAAAGGGTCTTTGGAGTGTTGGCACCGCATTTGCAAAATCTGCCTCCGACACAGATCCAGGAAGTGCCAACATTATTACTGCTTCAGCATCAAATTAAGGCCTATTTGTTCTCTATGGCTGGTAATAGTTTTGACTTTTCTCTCCGCTGATTTATCAGTTTCTCTCCAATTACTAATCACACTGTCTTTCCACCGTCTAACCACCATGCCGCTCAGACTGACTTTTTGGGTTGACTGTTCTAACACGGTTCTATCTCATCCCCCCCCAAATTAATGATTTTAATTAGAGTTTTGAATTGTTTTCCACACAGCTTTGAGGGGGGGTTTTTTTACGGGGGAAACGGCCTATATATTTGGGCAAGTGAATAAAATCACAAAAAAAATTACTTTGAGTCAGGCTGCCCTTCTCAGGGGCAGGGAGAGGGAGCAACAAAGGAGATTTCTTTTTTGCGGCGCGCCACACAGCTACAAACATTGCCCTGGGCCTGACAAAATGGTGGCAGATAACAAATGGAGACGTTGGGGGGAGGGAATGTGCGGCATTTGTTTATGTTGGGTGAGAAGGTCTCTTCCACTGAATGATAAAACGAAGGAAAATGGCAGGAACGGAGGAGGGGGGGACAAACGAACAAGACGCTTCTGTTCCAAGGGGGCACGGCAGTTGGCACGTAGGAAACCCCCCCCTCCCCGCCCGCCTTTCCTCTTTGCTCCCGCTCAGCTTCTGCTGTGCCAGCTGTACCCTCCCAATCCCGTTCCACTCCCCCCCCCCCCGCCATCAAACGTTGGCACCAAATGAAGGGGTCCACCATGGCAGCTTCTCTGAGGAGATTAAGGCCTCGGTGTGTGTTTGCGTCTTTTCTTTACCCCTCAGTGGCTGGGAACAGGAAGCGTGATGCTAATTGACTTGCAAATTAATCATTTGTCCCTGCTCCTGATAATTAGTGCTAACGATTTTGTGTACCCCCACCCTTTCCCTCCCTTTCTTTTTCTCCTTTTTTTTCAAAAAGGGGGTGTGTATTTGTATTATTCCCCCCCCCCCTCCTTTGAAATTTCAATGCGTCTCCAGCTGCCCCGGCATAGCTAAATTATTTTGTGGCTGGGGGAGAGACACAGGCAGAGGTAACAGGCCCAAACAGTGGAGACCACAGCTGTTTATTTCCTTCCCACGATTCAGTGCCAGCTTTCTTGTCCCTCTGTGTGTGTGTGTGTGTGAGAGAGAGAGAGAGAGAGAGAGAGAGAGATCCATTAAAAGAGTTGGAGGGAGGTGATGAGACCTGGGAATCCTGTGTGTGTGTGTGTTGTTTGTGTGTGTGTGTGTTGTTTGTGTGTGTGTGTCCCTGCCCTGCTTTTGTGCAAGAGCTGTGCTTTTGTCAAGCAAAAGTCCACATCTTTTGAAGTTACACCACAATTCCATCTCGCTTGGGATAGCCTCCTTGGCATTAGAGTTACCGACTCTGGCTTGGACAATTCCTTTAGGTTTGGGGGTGGATGCTGGGGAGGGGCCGGATTTGGGCAGAGGAGGGACCTGAGTGAGGCATAGTGTCATAGAATCTACCCTCCAAAGCTGCCCTTTTTTCTCCAAGGGAACTGATCTCTGTAATCCTGAGGTAATTCTGAGAGACGTCTAGCCCCCAACCTCCACCCTGGAGGCTGCCAACACTGCCTTGGATGGCACATAAGGGTCAAAGGAAAAAAGAAGAGGAGTTTGGATTTATCCCCCATTTGTCTTTCCTCCAGGTGGCTTACAAGCTCCTTCCCCTTCCTCTCCCCACAACAGACACCTTGTGAGGTAGGTGGGGCTAGCTCAAGGTCATCCAGCAGGCTTCATGTAGAGCAGCAGGAAAATAAATCCAGTTCACCGTACAAGAGTTTGCCACTCATGTGGAGGAATGGGGAATCAAACCCAGTTCTCCAGATTAGAGTCCCCCACTCTTAACCACAACACCATACTGGCTCTCCTAACTCCTAAGTAAGACCTTTCCTAACTTGTAGTAATGCACTGCCGACCCAGCAGCGCCGTAGTAGAACGTTGGGACGCCAACGGACCTGCGGCCTTGCCGGTCGCATCGCACCCCCACTCCTCATCCCCCCATGAGTCACGGGTCGTGAACTGTCTGACTCAATCACCGGGCGCAGGGACAAGCAGTGCTGCCCCCAGGTGAGGATTAGGCTCAGACGCGTACGCTCCTCTCCGCACGTAGCCAGATGAGATCATGCATCACATGATGATCTCCCGACCTCCCGCCTCCCGTTCTCCCGGAACTCCCCCCGGTCCTCCCTCCTACACGCCCCCGAGAGAGTAACAATAAAAGGGGCCAGGGACCGGCAGACGAGAGACTCGCTAGGAACACGGACCTCCGGTCTCCCGCTGCTGGCGATCTCCACCAGATGTTATCTCCGCGTCTCGTCTCGTTCTTACGCTGACCGCGTGGGTCGACTACACTAACTCTTTTTACCTGAGATCTTATTTACTTCTTATCAGGGTATGAAACCATGGCTTGATGTTTGCAGAACAGATACACTGCCAGAAATCTGATGGGAATTGTAGTCCATGAACATCTGAAGCACCAGAGTTGGACACCCCTGCTCTGGAAGATCTTTCACAGTTCACCAACAACCATTCTGATCTCTGAGACAAAAACAGTGGCATTCTTAAGGTAATGCGTAGTTTTGGCTTCACATACAGCCAAAGAAGCTAGGCTGACTACTTCATAGGTCAAAAAATATTTGGTAAGTTGTTTGCCTTAGGTGGACTGGCTGGTATTGATTAATTGTCATTTGCCCTGCCTGTCTGCCAGCCAGTACAAGCAAAGTTTCCTTCTACATTGTCGAAGGCTTTCACGGCCGGAATCACTGGGGTGCTGTGTGGTTCCGGGCTGTATGGCCGTGTTCTAGCAGCATTCTCTCCTGACGTTTCACCTGCATCTGTGGCTGGCATCTTCAGAGGATCCTCTGAAGATGCCAGCCACAGATGCAGGCGAAACGTCAGAAGAGAATGCTGCTAGAACATGGCCATACAGCCCGGAAACCACACAGCACCCCAAAGTTTCCTTCTGCCTGGCATGTGCACAGTCCAAGTAACAGAATAGCCCAAGCAACCAATGCTGATGACTAGGTAGACTCAGAAAGTCCCCTTCTGTGAGTTAATCCAATAATTGATGGAGGAGAAATCACAGTGCAATCCTAAAGAGAGTTACTCCAATCTAAACCTTTTCCTTTTAGTGCATGTAGACTGGAGTCAATCTGCATATTATTCCACTGTAAGTGTTGCAGGCTTGCCAGTTCCAAATATTCTCCTTTGGATTGAGTTTCTTCCTCATGCAAATTAACATTTGAGCATTGGCATGTATCCAACTGTACCGTTCCTTTGATGGAACGGCACTCCCATTTGTGGAAGACAGGATGGCAGCTTCTGCCAATTCTCCCCTCTTACAACAGATCCCATTTTGTTCCCGTTGTTGGCCCTGAGGATCTGCAGACCATGAATTCAACTTCAGGGGAAGTCGGGAGGCTGTAGTGTGAGCAGGAAGTGGAAAAGGTCCAGTCTGCAGATGTTTGGATATATGCCATTATTTTTGCACCCATTCACAAAAACGTGCAGAGATTTCAGCATGATTTGTATAGTCCGAGGCTAACCTACACCTGCTCATCTTGGTTGCTAAACAGAGTTGGCCTGGGTTAGTACTTGTATGGAGGGCAACCAACTACGGTTGGAGGCAGGCAATGGCAAACCACCTCTGTTCATCTCTTGCCCTTGCAAAATCTTCAGCAGGGTGTCTCCTGGTGTCTGTCAGATGTTTTTAGACAGTGGGTGGGGCTAGATAGGACTATTTGCTATAGGAGATTTGATAGGCCATGCAGATTTTTAAAAATGTTGCTTTGACAGCAACTGTCACCACAGAGCAAAACATTTTGTGATGTGACTGAAGGGAAGGTGTTTCGTGGTTGTGCCCAGCATGCTTTGTCTGGATTTCAAAGGTGCCCATGGGTTCAAAAAGGCTGGGGACTCCTGACCTATGGGGTTGCCGTAAGTCAGCTGTAACTTGATGGCACCTTGAAGGATCACTGTTCAAATGGCACAAAGGAATAATTCAAACTCAGATGCAAGATGGATTTTGCCACTGGAATGCAATGAACTCCCCACAGCGTCCCTCCTATTTATTCAAGTGATTTGTGAGCAAGGCTGTTCATGATAAGATGTTTTGGAAGACGCTGGCCATTTATGCACTTGTGATCTGCCTTACAGTGAGTGTACACTCCCTTTGGGTCAGATTCTTGGCGTGCGCACATTTTCTCCCCTCCTGAGCTCACTGCGCAGCAGATCAGATAACCCCTGCAGCTATGAAAGCAGGGAAAGTGTGACTTTTTCCCTGCCTGCACAGGGAAAGCGAAGTAGACCAGCTTCCGTTTTGCTTGCTATGAGTTTTCTGCTCCTCTCTGCCTTCCCTGCCCGTACCATTTTCCAGGGATCAAGGGTTCTACTTTTTTTTAACACTTTAGGTGTATTGCAGGAGTGATAGAACATTGAAACACACACACAAACCCTAACAAAAGGCAGTATGCAGCCACCCAAAATGTAGGCTGGGGGCAGGCAAAATGGTAGCTAGGCTTGGAGGAATCAGCAGGGCACTTCCTCACAAGAAAAGCAGAGAGTGGAGCAAACAGCCTTGGGGTAAATACCGCATGCATAAATGGCCATTGATTCATGGTGTCACCATGAGTCAGGAGTGACTTGATAACACACACACACACACAGCTCAATAACTGAGCATCTACTTGGCATGTGGGAGGTCCCAGGTTCAATTCCCGGCATCTCCAGCTAAAAGGATCAGAAGGTAGGTGGTGTAAAAGACCTCCACCCGAGACCTTGGAGAGCCCCTGCTCATCTGATTAGAAAATTCAGGGGTCTGCAACCTGCGGCTCTCCAGATGTTCATAGAGTACAATTCCCATTAGCCCCTGCCACCATGGGCAACCCCTGGATTAGATGATACTGACTGGAATGGTTCAATATAAGACAACTTCATGTGTTCATGGGATCTACTTCAGTTCCACCAGAGAGATTTAAGAACACAAGAAGAGCCCTACTGGATACGAGTGAAATGTCTTGAGTGAAATTTCTGATAGAGGCCAACCAGATAAACCTGGGAAGCCAACAAGCCAGATAAAACGGTAATAGCTCACCCTTATTATTTCCACCCCTATAACAGGGATAATTTGGAACTGCACCTTTCTAGATAATAGGAGTGGTCAAAGAAAGACTCATTTTCTCTCCGGGAACAGAGAATAATATATTTCATAGGAACATACTCTTAACATGTCAACAGAGGCACAGAAGGGCAAAATGGCACCCAGGGCACAAAATGGTGACTGGCCCCAGCCCCCCCCCCTCTTTAATGCCCACCAGATATCAGTTGAGGTTAGAAACAAAGAATTCCCCTCTGTGGAGTCTGACCCACCTAAACATTAGGAAGAACTCTCTGACTGTCAGGGCTGTTCGAAAGTGGAATTCACTCCCTTGGAGAGTGGTGGAGTCTCCTTCTTTGGAGATTTTGAAACAGAGGGCCTTTCCCCACTCGAAGCGATCCCCCCTATGCCGCGCACTGCTCTCAGCGCGTGGCATCCTTGGTGTGCACCTGGGCGTCCCCACAACCCCGTGCTCTGCGCGGGGTCATCAACAGGCACTGTTTTCTCCAGCGCCAGGGATGCCGCGCGCTGAGGGGGCGCGACCATGGCAGCGTCGGGGCGGCTTTGCTGTGGCCGCCTCTGTCGTGGGGAGTGCCCAAGGACCCCACGCTACTTGAAGAGAGTAGCGCGGGGCTTAAGGTAAGTGGGGAAAGGCTGGATGATCATATGTCGGGAGTGCTTTGATCGTGTGTTCCTGCATGGCAGGGGGTTGAACTTGATGGCCCTTCTGGTCTCTTCCAACTCTAAGATTCTACATAAGAACATAGGAAGAGTTCTGTTGGATCAGACCAGTGATCCATCTTGCCCAGCATCCTGTTTCACACACTGGCCAACCAGTTGCCTTGGAGGGTCAGCATGGCGCAGGGATCAAGGTTTTCCCTCAGTGGCGTCTTCTAATATTGATATTCAGAGGTTTACTTCTCTTCAGCCACAATAGTAGCCATTGATCGACTTACCCACCATGAATCTGCCTAGCCCCATTTAATAATAATGTCTATGCTGGTTTACTCTAGTTTAGGAAGTTGTGGAAATACAAGGTTAGAAAAGCTAACCTTGTCTCAGAAACCAACTGCATAGGAATGGGTCCCCCCAAATGTTATTTTTTTAAAACTCACATAAGAAAAGGGGTGCAGCAATAAATATTAGTAATAGGACCACAACTACTGTTGCACTCTGGCTATAACTAATTTTTCAAATGCGTATATATACATGAGTTTATATCATTATTCACATTTTTTATATTTCATTAGCTATAAATACAATCATTTTTTGTCAACACCACCCAACAGGTAAGTTAACTTATTTTTAACAATTATATATGTTTTCGCATTGATTGAATACTTACCTTTTGGATGTTGAACTGACGGGAGAGTATGAACGAAATACTTACCTGAACTAATATGGATGACCCTGAATCTATTTGTTATAACTGTTAAAAATAAGTTGAACTTACCTGTTGGATGGTGTTCACAAGAAATGATTGTATTGATAGCTAATGAAATATAAAAAATATGAATAATGATATAAACCAGGGGTCTTCAAACTATGGCCTTTCAGATGTTCAGAGACTACAGTTCCCATGAGCCCTACCACTTGGCCATGCTGGCAGGGGCTGATGGGAATTGTAGTCCATGAACATCTGGAGGGCCATAGTTTGAAGACCCCTGATATAAACTCATGTATAGAGATATACGCATTTGAAAAATTAGTTATAGCCAGAGTGCAACAGTAGTTGTGGTCCTATTTTTTAAAACTCAACATGCAGCCAGGGGCAGGAGGGAGTGCGGGGTACAGATCCAGGCCACGGTGCTTTGCCATTTTCTTGGTTGAAGTGTCCCCTCTCACCGCAGTTTTACCACTGGTTCTGCTAGAGAAAAATCACCAGATGAAATCCATGCACACCTCTCTTCCCTATTTATCTCAGGGTGGGTGGTTGCTGCCCCATTCCAACCAGACCCCCTTCCGAGCAAGGTTTCAAACTGCACTAGGAGATAGGTAACATACAACCGGTGGCCAGTGATTTCTGCAGGTTATAGTTAAATTGTTTGTTCAGTCATTGGATTTCAATTCCCGTGTGCATATGGATCACTTGTGATTGATGGCAAGTCTAGCACACCGCATGTACGAAGGACGGGCCGTCCCTTTTCTTTACTTTTACTTTTCTTTCATTTCTATCCCACCCTACCCCAGCCAAAGGCCGGGCTGAGGGTAACGCTCAATCGGACTTGACCCCCTTCTTCCCAAAATGCCTAGCTTTGTACGTTCACGTGCACCTGCTGACCAATCCCCACGTGCCTTTCCCCCCACTGTTTTCTATTATGGCCATCTTTTCATTGCGGAGGGTCAGGCCTCGCCCTCCTGGTGTGGGTGGCAACTTAATTTGTTAGCCACACCATTGCCCTAATCCCATTTTGTCTTGTGCGTCGGAACTTGTCGGTCGTGCCTGGTTGGTTGTTTTTTTAAAGAAAAAACCCCTCCCCTTCCATTTTTCCCAAGGGAATAAAAGCTGCGGTTTTGCTCTCTCCTCCTGGTAAAGATCTGAGGGGAGAGGAGTCTATAAAACTCCAACCACTTCCAAAGGCCAGAGTCTGTTTGGTTTCGACAGAGTTAATTGCACACGGATCCCTGCCGGTCGGCACACAGGGCCCTTTTGTCCGCCCAAGAATCACTTGACCTTTAAGGTCGCCGTGGCTATGACCCCCTGTCCCCGGAGGGTCCGGCCCTCCTCCATGAATGTCAATTTCATTTGCAAAGCCTTGCGGAGTTGCGGGGCAGGGCTGGTTGCTACGGCAAGAAAGCTGCCATGGGGGGTGACAGGCCCATCGGCATCATTAGAGTTCCCAGGGGTCAGCCTCCTTGGAGCAAATCAGCTATTAGCAACTTATTACCAAGTTCCTCCCAAAAGGCCCGAATGGCAGGGTGACAAAAAGGGGGAAGGGACCTTACGAGTGGATTAAGGCCAATCACAATTGGGCGAAGGTGGTGTGAAGATTAAGCGATAGTTCATTGACGTGTAAATCTGCTCGGTTGTAGGCGTTGGGTGGGGGGGGGGGGGCTGCAGTTTACACTTCATAGGGGAAGCTGACCTCGGCTTCAAGTCAGTTGTTTTGCTGAGATAGCATTATTTCCTGCCTCTCTCCCCGCCCCTAGCAGGACTTCATGGTTCCCCCTTTTATTTCATGGCATGTTTGAAATAAAGTCTGGCATGCAGTGTTTAATACCCAGTTGCCTGTATAAACTTTGTTGTGTCCATTATTACTATTTGACAGCTATGGGGGTTGGGAATTTGATTAGCCACCATTGAGTTTTTAACATTCAGGACCTGTTAAGATTCTTCCTTTATTTGGAATATCCCAGGGACGTAGGTGTAGATTTTTATGGGGGGGTTTGGGGGGCCACACCCCCACCCGCCCCTAGGGCATGGCCACACCTCCCCAAGCCCCACCCCCGGCCTAGCGCTTATAAAAGCAGCTCTCCAAGGCGGAGGACGGCAGACTCCCCCGCCCTGCCCTACCCTGACCCCCTGAACCAAACCTCACAAAACCTGGGTAATATCATCAGGAGATTCCCCCAAACAATCCCTGAAAAGTTGGTGCTGCTAGTCTAAACAATGCGCCCCTGCAGGCCAAAAACCGAAAAACACTAAAAATGTTTTAAAAACCCACAAACGGGTGGGCGGAGCTTCAGACATGAATGGAAGGGTTGAACCCGAGAACCCCCCCCCCCCCCCCCCCCCGCTTACCTACGTCCTTGGAATATCCTTTGCATGCTTTTCCTGAGCATGGCTGACAAACTGAATAAAAGGATGGCCGTAATAAGGACAACCCCATAAAATGAAGCGTTAGAAAAAGCGCTGAAATCATTTGGAGGGGTTCTTGAGAACACCTGGACAAGACACATCCAGAGGGCAACCAAAATTGTACATGTGTGAAACGCCATCAAGTCACTCATTAATGACCTTGCTCAGATCTTGCAAAGTGGGGACCGTGGCTTTCTTGATTGAGTCAATCCATCTGTTTGGTCTTCCTCTTTTAACCAGAATAGCCACAGACAGTTAAGAAGAAGAAGAAGAATTTGGATTTATACCCCACCTTTCTCTCCTGTAAGGAGACTCAAGATGGCTGACAAGCGCCTTTCACTTCCTCTCCCCACAACAGACACCTTGTGAGGTAGGTGGGGCTGAGAGAGTTCCAAAGAACTGTGACTAGCCCAAGGTCACCCAGGAATGTAGGAATGTAGGAATGCAGAAACACATCTGGTTCACCAGATAAGCCTCTGCCACTGAGGTGGAGGAAGGGGAATCTTTTGCTTTAGCCAGTGTGGTGTAGTGGTTAAGAGCAGGTGGATTCTAATCCAGAGAACTGGGTTTCAGCCTCTTCCCATGCAATATTCAGCTCTTGCTCGAATGTTCTCTTCCAGGTGTTTTGGGGGTGTCCTCACTGTCATTTGGCAGGGAAAAAGAGTGGATGGATTTAAAAAAAAAACAGTAAGAAAACAGCCACCCCGCAAAAGATTTGGCATATTATAAAGGAAGTATTTGTTCAGCAGACATATCAACTTATGAAGCTCGTTGCCACCGCACCGGATGTGTTGCCAGCTGCCGGCTTAGATGGATTTGAAAAAGATCAGTCAAACTGGAGAAGACTAAGGTAATCAACAGTCAACCAGAAGAGATAAGTGGAACCTCCATGTTCAGCAGCACTCAATCTATGAATAGCTGGTACTAGAGACAAAGGGCTGAGGGGCCCATCATCTTTATGAACTGCCCAGAGGCATCTGACTGACTATGGCTGGGGACGGGACACTGGCTTAGACTTGAAGATAGTTTATGTTTTATCCCACAGTGTTCAACTTTCCCAGTTAAATCACCTTCCTTTGCTGGATAGGGAAGCGAACGCACACATACCGCCACAATAATGAGCCAATTGCCAAGATCTTTGGAAAGAATGGCATTTGGGGGGGGGGGGATTTCACCTCCACCAACTTGACCCAAGCTAATGACTGTTGAGTCTGAATGATATTTATTTATCCCTTGAGTGTTGGCAGTTTTCTCTCTATGAGCAACCTTAAACACAGCTGCACCTGGGCTTCCTTTATCTCATTGTGGCGCTCCTGAATGGGGTTGTAGTAAAAAGAAAACATGCTTTGATTCATGATGGACTGGGGAAAAAATTAAGTGGTGGGAGAGGGAAGAAAAGGACAAAATTTCGGGGGGGGGTGTGTTTCAGTGTGTGTGGGGGGGGGGGGGTTGGAGTAATAATCCCTATTCATTTGCTCTTCCCTTGCCTAGCCATTGACCAGTTCTAGGGGTGGTTTTTTTCTCTATTCAAGGCTTAATTTGCTTGAGTTTGTCTGATTGTTTTAAGAGCCGTTCCTGTTTTAAGAGCCGTTCCCTTTGCACACCCCCACCCAAAAGAACACCTCTTCCAATGGTTTCTAGAAGTCACTTCTTGAGGGCTGGTGGGGGGGCGGGGGCGGGGGCGGACCAAAAAACAACAACCTCTGGCCAAGCGTAATTATGAACCACTCCAGTGTACAGAAAGGCCATCTGAGAAGGATTAAAGGATTATAATTAAAACTCGTTTTGGGGAGGTTACGTGACTGCTTTTGGCTAGCTGTTTGCGAGCCTCGTACCCACTGTGCCGTTGATGTTGATGAGTGGAGCACAAATCCTACCACTGGTTGAAATAGCGGCAACACACTCTTAGGTACTCACACAGACACATACAGGGCTGAGGTCATGCATGTGCGCAAGCCACACCCAAGTCAGTGAGATTTAATGTACCTGTTTAATGCCCACCAGATATCAGTTGAGGCTAGAAATGAAGAAGGAGGAGGAGGAGGAGGAGGAGGAGAAGGAGGAGGAGGAGGAGGAGGAGGAGAAGGAGGAGGAGGAGGAGGAGAAGAAGAAGGAGAAGAAGAAGAAGAAGAAGAAGAAGAAGAAGAAGAAGAAGAAGAAGAAGAAGAGTTGGATTTATATCCCCCTTTCTCTCCTATAAGAGACTCATAGGAGCTTACAAACTCCTTACCCTTCCCTCCTCACAACAAACACCCTGTGAGGTAGGTGGGGCTGAGAGGGCTCAGAAGAACTGTGACTAGCCCAAGGTCACCCAGCTGACATGTGTTGGAGAATTCCCTACTGTGGAGTCTGACCCACCTAAACATTAGGAAGAACTTCCTGACTGTCAGAGCTGTTCAACAGTGGAATCCACCGCCTCAGAGAGTGGTGGAGTCTCCTTCTTTGGAGGTTTTTAAACAGGGGCTGGATTATCGTTTGTCAGGAGTGCTTTGGTTGTGTGTTCCTGCATGGCAGGTGGTTGGACTTGATGGCCCTTGTGGTCTCTTCCAACTCTTATGATTCTATGATTCTACCCTTGGCTCCTTTCTGATTTCAATGGATGTCTGGTGCTTAATTTCAGCATGAGTTGACATGCCAACAGCTGGTGGTATCTAAAGCATTCAGGAAATCACATGTAGCAAATTTAGGCGAAAAGAGCATGGAGGGGTTGGCTTGTCTATAGGACACCCAGAGTGCTAGGAACCATTCTTGATTCCATGGGGTCATCTGGTGATATGGCATCTCTGCATACCTCTTGGGGTTTTGGTATACTCGGTTTGGAAGGGTTACATAAGCTGGGGAAGGAAACACAAGCAGAGAAATGAAGACCTGTGGGTTAGGAAGATGTAAAATTTGCCAGAGAAATGTTGCTATTATTGTATTGTCGAAGGTTTTCACGGCCGGAATCACTGGGGTGCTGTGTGGCTTCCGGGCTGTATGGCCGTGTTCTAGCAGCATTCTCTCCTGACGCTGGTTTTCGCACCATCTTCTAGTGGTTTGGCATATTCAGAGGATACCTAGAAGGAATTGCCAGCCACAAGAATGCTGGGAAACAAATCAGGAGAATAATACTGCTAGAACTCTAACCATACAACCCTTAAACCACACAACACCGAACCATAATAGATGCCCCTAACATCCTTGATATTGCAAAATTGTTAATAACATGGGATTGGATCCTATGAATGCTTCAGTGCTTTATGCTGCAATTCGCCACAGCTCGTGTAATCGATGCTGGTCTACAACCTCAAGAGGCCTCTACCACCTCCTTCTGTTTATGTATGACAATCTGACACCACCGCACACTCCTTAGGGAGGGCCTGTGGCCCTGTGGTAGAATTACACCCCATTTTAACATGAGGAAGATCCCAGGTTTAGTCCCCAGCATTTCGACTTTGAGGACCTCAGATAGCTGAGAACTGCCAAGGAGAGACAGCCAATCAGCAAGGACTATACTGACTTGAAGGGAGCCAATGATCTGACTGCCTATAAGGTAATGTTGACCTTCAAAGCTCCCACTTCTCAGTCCTCACTCAATTTAGCACTTAGTCTACCAACAGTCTACCAGGTTAGTCCTACCTCTTACGCTGACATTTCACTGGACGTTTATCTTCATTGTCTTGAGGACCAGTGACTTGATTTAAAAAAAAATAAGATTTATGGAAATTCTTGAAAGACTGAATGATGTGCCAAATAACAAATTTTCTGCCGCCGCCCCCCCTGGCGTGCGCCTGGTGCATGGTGCACCCCCCTTCCCCTTGTAGCTCCACCACTGCCAGTTACTAACCTGCAATTTCTAGGGTTGCCGGCCTCCAGGTAGCAGCTGGAGATTTCTTGCATTTACAATCGATGTCCAGGTTACAGAGATCAGTTCCCCTGGAGAAAATGGATGCTTGGGGGTGCCCTCTGTGGTCCCCTCCCCAGTCCACCTCTCCAAAAGATTCCACCCCCAAAATCTCCAGGAATTTCCTGACTCGGGGCTGGCAACTGTAGCAATTGGCCTGGGAAATGGATTTTTCTCATATTGAGATGGATGGTAAGACTCAGGCCCCTTCTGCACATGCAGAACAATGCACTTTCAATCCACTTTCACAATTGTTAGAAAGTGTTTTTTGCTATTCCGCACAGCTGCAAAGTGCATTGAAAGTGCATTATTCAGCATGTGCAGAAGGGGCCTCGGGGTGAACAGTGGCGTAGTGGTTAAGAGCAGGTGTACTCTAATCTGGAGGAACCGGGTTTGATTCCCCGCTCTGCCGCCTGAGCTGTGGAGGCTTATCTGGGGAATTCAGATTAGCCTGTGCACTCCCACGCACGCCAGTTGGGTGACCTTGGGCTAGTCACAGCTTCTCGGAGCTCTCTCAGCCCCACCTACCTCACAGGGTGTTTGTTGTGAGGGGGGAAGGGCAAGGAGATTGTAAGCCCCTTTGAGTCTCCTGCAGGAGAGAAAGGGGGATATAAATCCAAACTACTACTCCTCCTCCTCCTCCTCCTCCTCTTCTTCTTCTTCTTCTTCTTCTTCCTCCTCCTCCTCCTCCTCCTCCTCCTCCTCCTCCTCCTCCTCCTCCTATATTTATAAATTTCTCCTTTGTCTAAATGGAAAAGGGTGGCCTCAGGCCCTCACAAGAGGTTATTTCAGTTTGGTTTTGTCACAGGCTTTTATGGCTGGAACCAAAATGGCCACACGAGGGAAAAACCCACAGCAACCAGTTTATTTGCTTTTTTCTCCCTCTGCCCCCCACCTCTCCATCCACAACCCACTGAGCGTGTTGCATGGATAGAAAGCATCGCCAATGCCCTCTGTCTCCCCTCCGAGGTTAGAGGCCTGAGCCCCTGTGTTTACATAGCCTGACCTCTCCCTATTGTGTTTCTAGCGTTGTGTGGATTTTGGTGACAAATTGGCGTGACCAGCAGAGCAGGGTGGGCGGGGATGGGCCACCCATAAGACCTCCGAAGGACACTGAGTCTACTGGCCAGATAAGGGCAGTGGCTACATTTCTTGAGCCTTTTCCTGGTCTTTGGGTGCTTAACAGCTGTTGCAAATTACAAATCAGAAAGGGCGGAAAAGGTCTGGGCAGGGATTGGGATTCATGGGATTGAGTCTCATCAAACAGTTTTGAAGCTAAATAAATCAGAGCTGGAAAAGATGGCCAGAGCCACCCATTGGAATAAAAATGCCACTTGGATCCTTTTTCTAACTCTCAAAATGGGAAAAGTTCAGACATGGGGAATCTTGCTGAGTAGCCGTCTATTCCATATTCGGACCATCTGCTTTTGCCAGTCAGAAACCTCATGTGTCCGGTTGTTCAAAGAGGCAGCCAGCCACCGATCCCTAAGCGCGAGACCTTTTCAGAAGCTGGTAACTTAGGCTCCTTCTGCACATGCAGAATAATGCACTTTCAAACTGCTTTCAGTGCTCTTAGAAGCTGTGCAGAACGGCAAAATCCACTTGAAAACAGTTGTGGAAGTGGTTTGAAAACGCATTATTTTGCATGTGCGGAAGGGGCCTTTGGCTAAGAGAAACGTGGCTTGCCGAAGGCTTTCACTGCCGGAATCAACTGGCTGTTGTGGGGTTTTTTGGGCTGTGTGGCCGTGGTCTGGTAGTTTTTGCTCCTAAAATGTCACCTGCGCCTATGGCTAACATCTTCAGGGACAGCTCTTCCTGTGACATGCCTCTGAAGATGCTCTTACTGTGACATGCCTCTGAAGATGCCAGCCATAGATCTGTGGCACGGAGAGAAAAGCATCTCACCATGACATGCCTAGAAGATGCCAGCTGCAGATGCAGTTGAAATGTTAGCAGCAAAAAGTACCAGACCCAGGCCAAACAGCCCAGAAAACCCACTAAAACCCAGGAAATACGGCTGCTGACAATATTAAAACAAGAGCCAAACTGCAGCATCTGCTCAGTGACCATCCCAACATCCTGTTTGTCAGCAGACACCAATGAGATACCTCTGGAAAACAGACCAGTAGGGCAGGAAGGCAACCGCACGTCCCTGTCCCCTAAACCCAGCAACTGTTTTTCAGAGGTAGGCTGCTTCTGGGGGTGGAAGTTCCATTAAGCTCGATAACAGCAGCAGATTGCTTAGAAACGTGGCTTTTTCCCCTTTCTTCCTTTTCCTTGTGCCAGTCTACAAAGAGATTACTGAGACACACGGATGACGCTTTGTTACAATCGATACTGTCCTAAGCATAGTTATACCCTTCTAAGTCCACTGGAGTCAGTTGGCATTGACAAGAATAATTGCTTAAGACAGCACTGTATTATTCGTAAGTATACAGACTAACAGCCTGCATGGTGTAGTGGTTAAGAGCAGGTGCATTGTAATCTGGAGGAAACAGGTTTGATTCCCTGCTCTGCCACTTGAGCTGTGGAGGCTTATCTGGTGAACTAGATTAGCTTGTGCAGTCCAGCACATGCCAGGTAGGTGACCTTGGGCTAGTCACAGTTCTTTGGAGCTCTCTCAGTCCCACCCACCTCACAGGGTGTTTGTTGTGGGGGGGGGGAGGGAAATGGGTTTCTAAGCCCCTTCGGGTCTCCTTACAGGAGAGAAAGGAGGGTATAAATCCAACTCTTCTTCTTCTTCTTCTTCTTATTCTGATTCTTCTTCTTCTTCGAGTTTCAGGTGGGCACAGCGTTCTATGTAATTTCAACATTAAAAGTCCTTTTTCAAAGCCAAAAGCTGGGCTTGAGCATTCTAAGGGCACTTCTGCACATTCAGAATAATGCACTTTCCAATCCACTTTCACAATTGTTTGCAAGTGGATTTTGCTATTCTGCACTGTAAAATCCAACTGCAAAGTGCATTGAAAGTGGGTTGAAAATGCATTATTCTGTATGTGCCGAAGTGCCTTATGTGTCACATTATGGGGTGGGGGGAGGGAAATGAAGATTCTCACGTGAACACAAAGCCAAAGGAAGTAAGGAACTTTCTGTATATGGGCATAAATCTTAAGAGTTTCGGTTCAGTCTCTTCCCACTGTTCAAGTTGCTTCATGGGGATGAAGGTGGGTAAACGGGCTTTCTGCTACTACCCCATCCTTCTAGGACTTTGTGTTTCTGTTTCCCAGGACGAGGCCAAACGCTCTGCTTATAGCACCCCCTCCTGTCTCAACGACCCCCTGCGCCAAGCCTGCAAAAAAACCAGTCGCCTTTGTCGATTTCATTCTGGAGCGCCTACAGCGAAGCCACACAGACAGTACCCCATTGACATATTCAGTTTTTAAAAAATAAAATAAAAGCTAAAGTCAGTCCTTTGCAGACGTGCATTGAGTGTGTTTTGTTTTATGGCATTCCATCAGACTCCACAACAGTCTCGGAAAACAACAGAGTTCTCCAGTGGGGGTGATGGACGCCTCACACATTATCCTCCCCTCTTTGCATCTTTCTTTCTCTCATCCGCATGCAAAATGGATCCAGACAGCCTTGGACATACCATGGAAACCAAAGTGCTTGGTGAGAACAGGGCGGGTGGGGGGGGGGGGGAAGGTGGGGGAGAACCAGTGTGATCGGGAGGAGTGGGAAACCTCCGACACAATTTCCCCCCTATTTACATAATGCAGTGTTCCTTCCTCCAGACACTGAGGTGCATTGTTTATAGAGGACGGCGGAGAAAAATAGGGAGAGAATTGCAG
Source organism: Sphaerodactylus townsendi (assembly GCF_021028975.2). Lineage (NCBI taxonomy): Eukaryota > Metazoa > Chordata > Lepidosauria > Squamata > Sphaerodactylidae > Sphaerodactylus > Sphaerodactylus townsendi. The sequence goes on along the minus strand of NC_059425.1, from coordinate 21,650,848 downwards.
AGGACACAGGGAGGAGAGTGAAAGGGACTGAAGGCCAAGTGTGTGGGAAAAAGACCAGGAGAGTGCCCGAGAAAAAGAAGAGGTGGATGAAAAGGAGGACATATTAAGGGGGGTGAAAGAGAGAGAGAGAGAGAGAGAAAACACCCAATACGGCCAACTCCTTCCCAACAAAGATGGGTCCTTTGGGGGCAATCTCGCAACTAGTTTTCTGCTGATTTCCATCCTTTCCAAATTCTTTTAAAGGCCTTACGCACAGGATTCGGTCTGATGTGTTGAGAACCCTGGGCATCTTAATTCATGCTTCTGCTCATACCTGAAGTGTGCGTTGCCCTTTACGAAATAGTATAATTCAAAAGGCAGCTCCAGTTGACGTTTACTGCACAGAGAAGCGGCTACCACGCTGATTAAAAGGGGGAAAGGCAAATGTTTATTAGGAAGTTCATTTAGGATAGGAACAAGGGAAGGGTAGCATGCTGCTATCTGACTAGCTAGGAAGAGTCTCCACAACTAACTTTGGAGAAGCAGCAGGACATTAGACCTGAGAGTATCAGTCGAAGAGCAGACAAGAGGCGACAATAAGGGACGGAGGGGTCACTAACTTTACAGCCCTCTCTAGCAGACCACTTGCTCCGCTCCTGCCTGGTCGTCTTCTCAGTTCCTTTGCACACTAGACATTGCCACATCCCACAGTTCCTGGCCTGCAAGAACATACAGTTGAAAGGATGTCATAGGGATGAAGTCCATAATCTTAAAGAGCTGAGGATGTTTAGTCTGGAGAAGTGAAGGTTAAGGGGGGACATGATAGCCATGTTTAGATATTTGAAGGGATGCCATGTTGGTGAGGGAACAAACTTGTTTTCTGCGGCTCCAGAGACTAGGGCCAGGAGTAATGGGTTCAAGGTGAAGGGAAAAAAACATCAGGAAAAACCTCCTGACAGTAAGGGGTGTTCGACAGTGGAATGCACTACCTGGGAGTGTGGTGGAGTCTCCTTCTTTGGAGGTTTTTAAACAGAGGCTGGATGGCCATCTGTCAGGAGTGCTTTGATTGTGTGTTCCTGCATTGCAGGCGGTTGGACTTGACAGACCTTGGGGTCTTTTCCAACTCTATGATTCTATGATTTTACAGAAGGGACTGGGGTGGGGGTATTGAGATGGCATCCAGAAGCACGATTGGAACACTGGGAATAGGTGTCTGCGTTCTTTGCTTAAGAGCCAACTTGAGACAGGAGAAGAACTTCTAAGAATTTTATGGTCCAAGAACATGGATGTCATCAATGGGTAAAGAGTAAGAGAGTGCATCTGAAATTATCCACATCTGCTCCCCACACACCCTGATTTTGGAGTTTCAAAGTACCTGGTCTTGTTGCTGGAGTGGAACTGATGCACTAGACCAGTGATGGCGAACCTATGGCACGGGTGCCAGAGGTGGCACTCAGAGCCCTTTCTGTGGGAACGCGTGCACAGAGTTCATCATGTGGGAGTGGGATGGAAAATCACACACACACCCCCACACACACATATATCTAGGCTAGCCTGGGCATGATCCTTTACCAGGGAGTAAGCTCGGTTGCTGGTAATAGGGCTTGCTTCTGAGTAAACCCTCCTGGGGTCGTGATTCACCCATTCGAAGCGTTGCATGGTTGCTTCACTAAGCTTACTCCCGAGTAATAGGTGCCTTGGAGCCAACCGTTTTTTCTAAACTAAGACCTCAGTATTTAGGTTAAATTAGCATATTGGCACTTTGCAATAAATAAGTGGGTTTTGGGTTGCAATTTGGGCACTCGGTCTCGAAAAGGTTCGCCATCACTGCACTAGACATTCTGATTGTTTAGGGTTTTCTATTTCTGAATTCTGCACAGAACGTTGTGTGCCTGTTCAATTTATTGTGGCTTTCGGCTCCTCCTGCTCACGTGCATGCCCCGTGTTGTTGATGTACACACCCTCACTGATAAAAAAAAATTGCAGAGTTTGACAGGACAGGATGTACGATAATATCAGTGCTGTTTCCATGTGGCGTTTTCCCCAATGAGCAGGAAGGCAGGTAATCTGCTGCACGAAAAATCAGTCACAAGTGCGATCACACCAAGCTGGCTTTTGGCTGTGTATCCTTAATGCACACTTGCGCATTTGTAATGCAGAATGAACTAAAAGAAACGAGAGCTGAGGCAAGCAGCACGTGCTCCAGTTCTGGACTTAATTTTAGACTCTCCCGCTAGAATGGAATGTGGTACAGAGCAAAACCACAGAACAGAAAAGGAATGGAGAACCAACGCATGAAGCTGCCTTCCATTTAACAGCCCAAGGTGGGAAATCACCAGCTCCCAGCCCATTTCCCCACTCCCTCCGTGGTTTGATGCTCTAGGAATCTGGAGCGTCACCTCCAAGTGGTATCACCTCCCCAAACTCTGACCTCCCCATTCACTGCCCTTTCCAAATTCACAGAGGCAGTGTGGGAATCCTACATAGCATAGGACAGGTAGGAACTGCCTAGGGTTACTAGGAAGAGGACTTTCACATCACCTCCTATCCAATACTGGGGATTGGATCTTGGACCTTTTGCACGCTCTGTTGCTGAGCCCGGAAGCACTTCCTTTAGGGGAGTAAAATGTGCTGGGAATGACCATACTGAGTTAAGTACCTTGATGTCACTGGCAGAATTGAACTCATTCTTGTCTCTTGCCATTGAACCAAAGGAACTTCAGTGTGTTGCATTTGGGGTTTGGATCACGTCCTTAGGTACCGCAACTGGTCTGCCCCCCACCAAGTGCATTGAAATCATTCGGCTCACAAAGGTTTGCCTGCCAGTCTTAATCGCTCGGTCTCAATGAATGCAAGTAGCTCCCTCTGTCTGCCCTGAATGTCCATTTCCTGTGCTTGACAAATCATGCTTGCCAAGGAAAGGAAATCTTATGCCACGATATATTTGTGCTGCTGCAAGGTCTCCCCCTCCCCCCCCCCCAGTTATATGCTGAAGTAAGAGAGTTCAGAGTTAAGAACATAAGAACATAAGAAAGAGCCTGCTGGATCAGACCAGAGTCCATCCAGTCCAGCACTCTGCTTCTTGCAGTGGCCCACCAGGTGCCTTTGAGAGCTCACATGCAGGATGTGAAAGCAATGGCCTTCTGCTGCTGCTGCTGCTCCTGAGCACCTGGTCTGCTAAGGCCTTTGCAATCTCAGATCGAGTATCAAGATTGGGAGCCATAGATCAACTTCTCCATAAATCTGTCCAAGCCCCTTTTAAAGCTATCCAGGTGAGTGGCCATCACCACCTCTTGTGGCAGCATATTCCAAACACCAATCATGTGTTGCATGAAGAAATGTTTCCTTTTATTAGTCCTAACCCCCCCCCCCTCCCCAACAGCATTTTCAATCCCTGGTTTTAATATTGTGAGAAAGAGAGAAAAATGTCTCTCTGTTAACATTTTCTACCCCGGGCATAATTTTATAGGTGTGTATAGTTTCGTTGTGTTTTTGCAATTCTGGTCTCAGCTAATGGAATCTTAGAAGGGCCTATACTAGCTGTCTAGTCCAACTCCCTGCTCAAAGCAAGATCAGCCTAAAGCAACACTGACAAATCTTTATCCGGTTTCTGCTTGAAGACTACCAGAAAGAAAGAGATCACCACCTCCCTAGGCAGTCGATTCCTGAACTAATCTCACTGCAAAACAAAAAAAACACCTTCCTAATGTCAAGACGGTACCTTTCTGCCCATAACCCTATCCTGAGTCCCAGGCTGTGCCACCAACAGGAACAGCTCCTTGCCTTCCTCTAAGTAACAGTTTTTCAAATTCTTAAAGGGAGCTCTCAGGAAGAACTCCACCAGGCATTACCAGATTATATTTCTGTTCGACCTTCCTTCTAAAGAGCTCAGGCCAGTATATGTTGTGCACACTGCAATTCTAGCTTCATCTCAGCTATAAAAGTAGGCTATGCTGAGAGATAGTGGCCCAAAGCCACCCCACGAGGTTCACGGTCATGCAGAGATTTGAACGCAGCATCCTGTCCATTATGCCGTGACTGTACCAGCTATCGATACTGTTTTTCACGTGCCCAGGAGATTGATTCCAATGCAAGACACAGTAGGAACAACATCTGAGTTACCCTCCATTGCTGTCCGTGGTCCTGAAAATCTTCCTACAGGCCAGGTTGCTGTAGTGTAGACGAAGGTTAAATTCTTTGAATCCAGCCATGCTCCTTGGTCTTGTGCCAATTGTAATGTCAAGCAATTTTGTTCATGTGAACTAAACAGGGAAATGCAAAGGCAGAGACAAATGAGGTGCAATATCAAATCTCTTTTTCAAAGGAAGCTGCAAAAATATATAATACACATAAATGTACTCTGACAACCGTATCATTTTTTAAAAATGCAGCATCAGAACTCAACCGTTTAACTTCCCTCAACGCTGGCATGAAATGACCTTCCTTGCCATCTTCAAATGCCGCCTCAAAGTATAACTTTTCCAGGAAATGTGTGGTGCATGCCCTAAAGCTCCCTCCCCTACTGAAATTATGCCCAGATTCCCATAATGGAACTATTTGCTACCTTTTTGATCCCCACCTCCACTGCTTTTCCCTTAACATCTCCCAAATATTGAATTTCAGTTTGCGAATTCCTCAGGGCAGGGATCCCCTTTCTTGTTTGCTATCTGGAAAGAAGAGAGAAGAAGAAGAGTTTGGATTTATATCCCCCCCCCCTTTCTCTCCTGTAAGAAGACTCAAAGGAGCTTCCAATCTCCTTCCACCCACCCACCCCCACAACAAGCACCCTGTGAGGTGGGTGGGGCTGAGAGAGTTCCAAAGAACTGTGACTAGCCGAAGGTCGCCCAGCTGGCATGTGTTGGAGTGCACAAGGTAATCTAGTTCACCAGATAAGACTCCACAGCTCAAGTGGCAGAGCAGGGAATCATTCCAGTTCTCCAGATAGAGTGCACCTGCTCTTAACCACTACACCACACTGAAAAGCACTGAAACCACTGGCAGTGCCCCCACCCACCCACCCACCCACCCAAAAAACTGTTAGTAAAAATGAAAAATTCTAGTGATGGTTTTTGTGTACAGGATTGTGCTAGAGGAATGCTTTTCAGTAGCAGCACTGGAAGATGATGAAGATGCCATTTGTAGATTTCAGGTTATGGAATCCTGTTGTCAGCCAGTTCTTACTTGGTTGCCTGGGATCCAGGAGGGGGCATCTTGCCTATTCCCTTTTCCTACACCACTACTGTCTTGGTCTGAGCTGAGTTGCCTCTGCAGGGCAGCACTACAGCGGTCACTCAGTTGGGTCGTAGTTGGAATTAGTGTGGGAAGTGACAACGAGATAGCTGCATTCAAGCAGGGAAGCAGAGGAGTGTGGGAAACGTAGTCAATAGATTGCACAACAACTGAAGACATTTTCAAAACGTTTCAACCGGAGAATCATTTTAAAAGGGGATTCCTAGACCCTCTCTGCACAAATCTCCTAAAATGTTTGTAAAGCATTTTCAGTCCCCCCCCCCCCATTTTGTTTGCACTCATCCCCTCAAAATGATTCCTGGCTGCCATTGCATGATTCTCCTTCCACTCGCTTTTTTGACTTCTGTTTTGAATCGGTGCTTCGGTGCTTCTCACCCTTGTGCTGCATTCTATCCTCCTTGTATACTCGATGCTGCAAAGATTGCAACCCCCCCCCCTCCGCAAAAACAAAAGAACCAACCAAGAAGTGCTGCAAACAAACAGGCGAGGGAGAACTGAGTGAGCTCAGAAAATGGCGCTGAGGAGAACGTTCAGGGAAGCAGAGAAGCGTGGGAAACGCAGTCAATGGAGGGCACAGCAACCGAAGACATTTTCAAAACGTTTTCACCAGAGAATCGTTTTCAAAGGGGATTCATTTAAAACGTTTTGAGGCTGGAAATAAAATGTTTTGGGATTTAAAAAACGATGCAGAACTCCATGGAGGAAATGCTTTACTTCCTGACTCAAAATGTTTTAAATGAGTTGTGCAGAAAAGCTCCTATCTGCCCACGGTCCTCCCAGGCAGGGATACACCAGAAACCACCCTTGTTGTTCAGTCCAAATCAAGACCTGCTCCTTGCAGCTGCTATTTGTGTTTTCCTGGCCTTCTTACTGTGGGAATTAAGGATGGGATTCAGTGGTGGGGCATCTGCTGGGCATACAGAAGGTCGAAGGCTCAACCCCTGGCATCTCCAGTTAAGAATCAGATAGTAGGTGATATGAAAGAGTTCTGCCTAAGACTGGACAGACACCCAGACCTTAAGAGAGAAGACTGCTCTTGTTAGACCAATGGCCTGGTTTATCAAGAGCCAGAGTGGTGTAGTGGTTAAGAGCAGTGGATTCTAATCTGGAGAACAGGGTTTGACCCCCCTTGTGGGGAAAGTGTACTCCTGTCCTTTGCAAATGTCTGCCCAGATACCCCAAAGGTAACTCTTAATCCTCTTCAAGGAAGTGCTCAGTGCTGATGCTATTTAAGGGGACGCAACCTCGGTGTAAAATCTGCCGGCCCTCAACGGCCAAGTCATTTCTCCCTCCTCTCTCCAAAGAGCTTGCAGATGCGGAGAGGAACCCCCAACCCAAAACCGAGCTCCCCAAATCCGAGGCCGTGAAGAACACGGCCGTTTCCCCCTTTTTTTCTTCTTCTTCCCCTCAAAGAGCGCGTACAAGTGGAATTCTTCCCTTCTTTCTGGCTAATTAGTCCGGGCAGCTTTCCCCCTCCAGTCCTAACAAACCCCTGTGTCAAAGCAGAGAAGCCATTTCAGGCGCACAGCACCTAACAAACGGTGCCAAGACCGTTAGTGGCAATTAGCGTCCGCCAAGGGTCCATTATCGGGCCTGCGCTGGCTTTCCCTCACATAACCCTCTTTGTTCCTTTTCTGTCGCCTTTTCCCATTTAGAAATAAACTTGACTCTGCTCGATCGGGGGAGAGGGGGCTGTGGCGGGCATTTGTGTGTGTCTGTGTGCAGCTTTTAATTTTAACCCGGCGAACGGAGAAGACCATTGTCAGTTTTGATCGAGGCGATGTTGGTTTAAGAAAAGGCCTAACCTTCTGTTGGGCCCTCTTCACAGCCGTCCTTTATCGACAAAAGGTACCACAAACATTTCAACCGCCTTCCTCTCGGTTTATTATGCCGTCTCGTTTCCGACGAACACAAACACACATCCTCTCTCGGGCCTTGCTTGCACTCCTAAATGCTCGTCAAACACTGTTAAAGGGTCAATAAAGAGGGAAAGGGGGGGGGAGAGAAAGAAATATAATTGCTCTAGAATCCAAGGTCAGATCACAAGGGCCTATATTCATTGCAAAGTCTTCCCATTGGGTGGGAGTGCATGTATAAATGCGTGCGAGAGCCAAGGTATTTGTTTCTCTTTCCCATACGTAATATTGGTTCAATAAGCCTATTGGAAAGAATAGGTTTAGCCCACATATTGAGGCTGGGATCAATAGTATACTCTTACGATATGCCATCCCTGATGATCTTTTAGGTCCCTCAGTAGATACTCTTCAACATACCGACTGGTACATAAGAGCAACGCTCTGACAGACAATGTCCACATACGCTCTGGCAGCAAGGAAAATAAGAGTCGATGTAGCGTCCTTGAAAGTAGTTACCCAACATTGATTTAATTGATTGATTGGACATCCCAGCTGTATTATTGCTATTTATTGTTTTAAGGTCGTTTATGCTACTGTAATTCTAATTTTAATGTTTGTATATATTTTATAAAGTGTCAAATTAGTTTTCGATGTCTTGTAAAGGTCTATGTCCATATGCAAAAAACCCCTCTTATTATTACTGAAAAAAATAGTGAGGGGGGGTAGGGTTCCCAATTCTGAACTGGGGGAATTCCCAGAGATTTGGGACCAGATGCTGGGGAAGGTTGCATTTGCCCCATTCTGCATTGCAGGGGTTCTGTTCCCCCAATAAGGTTGCTGCTAGGACAGTGGTTCTCAACCTTCCTAATGCCATGACTCTTTAATACAGTTCCTCATGTTGTGGTGACCCCCAACCATAACATTGGTATATAAAAAATATAAAAAGATTGTTTTCTGATGGTCTTAGGTGACCCCTGTGAAAGGGTAGTTCGACCCGCAAAGGAATCATGACCAGAGGTGGGATCCAACAGGTTCCTGAGAGTAGGTTACTAATTATTTGTGTGTGCCGAGAGGGGGTTACTAATTAGTGATTTTGCCATGTGATTTTTGCCTTACTTACGCCCCTCCTCTCAGCAGTAGCGCACAGAACTTGAAGCAGTCTAGCAGGAGGTGCACGGGCGGGCGTGGCAGCCTGCACCTGCATGCATTAGTTTCCCGCCCAAGGACCAGTGCAGCAGCTGCGTCCTTGCCACAGCCCTGCCCAGGAATGCCCTGCTCCTGGAATGCCAGGCCACGCCCCCATCGTGCCCTGTCCATCCCCATTGGCTCTACGCCACCGTTTGAATCCCACCACCATGGGAACCTGTTACTAAAATGTTTGGATCCCACCACTGATCATGACCCACAGGTTGAGAACCGCTGTGCTAGGAGGTGGGGGAGACAAAATTGCCCAGCAGAGATGGTTCATTTTTGAATTGCCTGCACTCTGTTTTCCTGCTACTTGGAGGTCATGGGAAGAGAGAGGGAGACCACAGCCTCAGAGGGGAGTTGCAGACCTTAGTAAGGCAAAAGCTACAGCTGTTAGTGCGGGGAGACTAGAGCAAGCGAAGAGGAGGGGGAGCTGTTTCCCAACATAGGAGAGGCATAGATCCCCCAGGTAACTTTTCTGGGCCTTGCTAATCTCCCTCGTCCCCCAACCAAGCCAGCCTCTGCTCTTCTACCTGCAGGATCTTCCAGGTCCTTGTCTCACCCCCCTTTCAAGGACAGCTTGTTGGCAGTACCATGGTAGGCTTTGGCGCCTGGGTCATATGCTCCCTCCTGCCCCCCTAGAGATGCCACTGAGTGGCAACCTTGAAGGTGTTTATCAGACCTGTGAATATATATATATAGACCTTGTGCTATATATATATAATATGTATAGTTATCCCTTCCACATTGCTGGGGTTAAGGGCATGGTGGGCATGGTTTGCCCTAGCGATTGCCCCCCCAGCACCCTCATTTATACACACAGGAGCAGGGACTGGTCGCACAACTGTGTCATGGCTTGTTGGGACAATGAGGAACGGCTGAGAAACTTCCACAAGACCAGGAAGAACTTCATGAGGTTCGTGGGCAGCCTTAGACCCCAGCTGCAGTGCCAGGACACAAATATGCAGGCTGCATACTTTAATTACTTGCTGAGGAAATATTTCCCTTTTTTTTGTTCCGAACCTATTGTCCACTCATTTCATTGGCCTGAGTTCTATTATTATGGGACAGGTGAGAAATTTCCCCCTTCATGGTTTTATAAACCTCTGTCATGTCTTTACCCACCCACCCCTCCAGTTGCATGTTTTTTAAAAAGCCCCTTAACCGCCTTGGTTCCCCTCTACAGCACGTTTCTGATGCTGGCAACGGAGACTGGTGCTTTTTTGGCGAGAGAGTTTTAGAAGTTTCTACTGGTTATGAAGACATCTCCTCATTTGTTTTGTGGCAGCCCCACCTAGTGAGCAAAGCTGGACTCTGCCCTCTGGTTTCTAAGATTGCTGTTAGCTCTTCAGCCTCCCCAAGGAGATGTAACATTTAGCATTTTTATGTCTCCCTTATCTCGCTAAGATCCAACTCTGACCAAAAAAACACCCTCCTCCCAGGTACTAACAGCCACCAGCAGGGACAGAGGCAGTGGTGGGATCCAAAAATTTTAGTAACAGGTTCCCATGGTGGTGGGATTCAAACGGTGGCGTAGCACCAATGGGGTTGGGTGGGGCATGACGGGGGTGTGGCTGAGCATTCCAGGGGCGGGGCATTCCTGGGCGGGGCTGTGGCAAGGACGCAGCCGCTGCGCCTGTCCTTGGGCGGGAAACGAATCCATGCAGGTGCAGGCTGCCATGCACGCCAGTGCACCTCCTGCTAGACTGCTTCAAGTTCTGCGCGCTACTGCTGAGAGGAGGGGCGTAAGTAAGGCAAAAATCACATGGCAAAATCACCAATTAGTAACCCCCTCTCGGCACACACAAATAATTAGCAACCTACTCTCGGGAACCTGTGAGAACCTGCTGGATCCCACCTCTGGACAGAGAGAGAAATGGCCACGATCAGTTTCTCCTACACTATACCTGGAAACGGAGATCTTTCTGAGAAGCTCATCTTTGGAGTGAGTCCTTTAGTATGTTTATCACAGTGGGTTTTGATTACCTTGAATATCTGAGTTAAGATGCTTCCAACGAGTGTGAGTCTTTTGGCTGAAAAGGGCAAAAGCTGAAGCAGGAAGAATAGTCCTTACAGGAAGCAGGGTGAAGAATTTTCACAACACTCCTGTAAGAAAGCCCACCGTTATCCCCACATGGCAGAGGGGTGGCTGATACTGAGAGAACGTAACTTGTGTAAGTGAAGTGTCTGAGATTCAGAACAGGGATGTTCCAGATCATTCTCTCAGTGTGGCAACATGAAAGATCTTATGGTACTTTTCTTTCAGGGGATGAAGACAAGTAGTATTTAGAGTGGCCAGGACCCCCCACCCCCAGACCTCAGTGGGGTACAATGTCATAGAGTCCATCCTCCAAAGCAGTCGTTTTCTCCAGGTGAGCTGATCTCTATAGTCTGGCAGTGAGCTGTAATTCCAGGGCATCTTCAGATCATAAGAACATAAGAACAAGCCAGCTGGATCAGACCAGAGTCCATCTAGTCCAGCTCTCTGCTACTCGCAGTGGCCCACCAGGTGCCTTTGGGAGCTCACATGCAGGATGTGAAAGCAATGGCCTTCTGCAGCTGTTGCTCCTGATCACCTGGTCTGTTAAGGCATTTGCAATCTCGGATCAAAGAGGATCAAGATTGGTAGCCATACATCGACTTCTCCTCCATAAATCTGTCCAAGCCCCTTTTAAAGCTATCCAGGTGAGTGGCCATCACCACCTCCTGTGGCAGCATATTCCAAACACCAATCACACGTTGTGTGAAGAAGTGTTTCCTTTTATTAGTCCTAATTCTTCCCCAGCATTTTTCATAATGGGATGCCCCTGGGATTCTAGGTATTGCGTGGAGAAAGCCTGAGAAAAATTTCTCTCTGTCCACATTTTCTACCCCATGCATAATTTTGTAGACTTCAATCATATCCCCCCTCAGCCGCCTCCTCTCAAAACTAAAGAGTCCCAAACGCTGCAGCCTCTCCTCATAGGGAAGGTGCTCCAGTCCCTCAATCATCCTTGTTGCCCTTCTCTGCACTTTTTCTATCTCCTCAATATCCTTTTTGAGATGCGGCGACCAGAACTGGACACAGTACTCCAAGATCCCAACTGGAGGCTGGCACGCCTACAGGTATCTCCCTCTCCAGTTCCACAAAATGGAGGCTGTGTGGCTCCTAGCTTTGGGTTGCAAAGCAGACTAGGGAGAAGTGTGCAGATGGGAGGGAGTGGGTGCTTCCCAGCTTGCTCTGAGGCTGCCAGTTTCTCCTAATCTGATCCCTGGCTGCAGCCATAAGGGTTGCCAACTCTGGGATGGGAAATTCCTGGAGATGTCCTGGGTGGAGCCTGGAGGGTTGGGACAGAGAAGAGACTTCAGGAGGGTTCAATGCCACTGACTCCATCCTCCAAAGCAGCCATTTTCTTCAGGGGAACTAATCTTTGTCACCTGAGCCAATATTGACCAATCATCTCCTCTTACATGTGAGTAGACCCATCACCACCCAGTCTCAGTGTTGTTGTTTGAGCAGCAGTGGTGTAGTGGCTAAGAGCAGTGGCTAAGAGCAGGTGCACTCTGATCTGGAGGAACTGGGTTTGATTCCCAGCTCTGTCGCTTGAGTTGTGGAGGCTTATCTGGGGAATTCAGATTAGCCTGTGCACTCCCACACATGCCAGATGGGTGACCTTGGGCTAGTCACAGCTTTTCGGAGCTCTCTCAGCCCCACCTACCTCACAGGGTGTTTGTTGTGAGGGGGGAAGGGCAAGGAGATTGTAAGCCCCTTTGAGCCTCCTACAGGAGAGAAAGGGGGGATATAAATCCAAACTCCTCCTCCTCCTCCTCCTCCTCCTCCTCCTCCTCCTCCTCCTCCTCCTCCTCCTCTTCTTCTTCTTCTTCTTCTTCTTCTTCTTCTTCTTCTTCTTCTTCTTCTTCTTCTTCTTCTTCTTCTTCTTCTTCTTAAATTCCAATACTGTGTAGAGCAGCTTTATTTTGCTCCTCAAGATGCAATAAATAGTTCACCGAATGGTAGATCTTTCCTCAAAAATTAACTACAATTCCCATGAGGCAGTACGAGACCACTCAAGCTCTGATTTTTTTTTCTGATCAGGAGAATTAGGCTACCTTTCCTTTTAGTTTAGTTATGGGTGCTAGGAATAGTCCATAGCAACCTGCCCTGAGTGACATGTGTTTTAGTATTTGAAAACAAGCCTTTTTGTATGGGGAGCGGGAGGGAGTATGCAGACACTACAGTTCCCATAGGGCAGTGCAAAAAGTGCATATATATGATTTGATGCAGCTCTGGATAGTTCAGCAGCCTTTAACAGTGACTCCGGCAGAAGGTATATTGAGACTCTCCAGTAGCAACATGTCATCTCAAAATGACAATCTTTTCTTAACCCATAGATAACTGAAAACAGACCAGTGGTTCTTAGCTGTGATCACTAAATGATGCTCCATGTTCAGAGGCAGTCTACCTGTGTACGTTATAAGCTGAAGACAACGAGATGTGGAAGGCTGTTTGCCTTCAAGCCCTGTTTCCCAGGTTATCTGGCTGGCAGCTGTTGGAAACGGGATGTTGGATGTTGAAATGGATCCAGTAGTAGGGATATGCATTGGGATATCCCAAACTGGGGAAAAAAAACAACTAACCAAATAGAGCCAAAAAGCTGGGGGGAGGGATTAAAATACTAAAAACAAACCACAGTCCGTTCATTAGGCTGGAGATTGGGGCTTTAAATTTTAACTCGCTCCTTAAACTTCCCTTGGCTGGTGCCCATAAAGATCTCCCAATGAATGCAATTGGATCAAAATAGTAACTCATTCCCCCGCTTCCTCGAATTGATGTCAATGGAGGGAACTTTTTCCACAAGATGCTTGAGTGTGACATTAGCCCATTAAAACCTATAGGGAAATTGTGGGGGCACTCTGGGAGGCTGTTTTTCAAGCTAGAGGGACCAAATTTGCAGCATAGAAGTAGGTAACTCTCCTTAGAAGAACCCCCACATTTTGATGAGGTGTGGGTCAGGGGTTCCAGTTTTATGAACCCTCAAAGAGAGTGCCTCAGTTTCTTTGGAAACAATCGGCAACTCAATTGGATAGATGGAGACGCTCCCCTTAGGGGGTCCATAAAACTGAACCCCCTGATCCACACTTCATCAAACTTAGGGGGTTCTTCTAAGGAGAGTCACCTGCTGCCATGTTGCAAACTCCTCTACCTTGAAAAACAACTCCCTCTCCCAGAGCCTCCAAAAAATTCCCCATAAATCTTAATGGAGCTGAACATTTTGGGATATCCAAAAAAGCCGGAAAGAAACATTTTACTGGTATGGGAATTTGGCTTTTTCCAGCTTTTCTGAAAATGTCCATGTTTGATAAACTTGAATCTTTTTTTTAAATGTGAATGCTCTTCTTCAGCAGGGCTCCCCAGTCCAAAGGGGATGGTGGAGTTTTGTCCAATAGACCCCCTCCCCCATCCCTGCTTCCTGGCAGGTCCCCATATGTTACCACCATATCTCAGGAGCTCTGCCTAATGAGGAGCATTGCAGGTGCCATTCACGTTCACCATTCGCACCCACAGGAAGGTGAGAAAGGGAGATCAGCTGTCATTTCCTTGAGAAGGAGCCCTGTGACATCAGTAGCTTTCTGAAGTGGGGAGGTGTCAAGGAGGGAGGAAAAGAGATGGAAGCTCAAATCTGCACTTCCATTCTACGTCCAGTCCTCAGTTTGCAACTCTGCATTCAGTACAGGGGTGCTCCAAGTTCAGTGGCCACTCAGTGGGGGCTGCCCCCTGTGATTGCCTCATCAACTGCCCTCTTGCCCACCACTGCCCAGCTTGCCTGACCCCTTGAGAGCCAGCATGATGTCATGGTTAAGAGCAGGTGGATTCTAATCTGGAGGACCAGGTTTGATTCCCCACTCCTCCACCTGAGTGGCAGAGGCTTATCTGGTGAACCAAATGTGTTTCCGCACTCCTGCATTCCTGCTGGGTGACCTTGGCCTAGTCACAGTCCTCTCTGAACTCTCTCAGTCCTACCTGCCTCACAAGGTGTCTGTTGTGGGGAGAGGAAGGGAAAGGAGCTTGTAAGCCACCTTGAATCTCTGTACGGGAGAGAAAGGTGGAGTATAAATCCAAACTACTACTACTACTAAGGAGCAGCAGTGGCGTAGGAGGTTAAGAGCTCATGTATCTAATCTGGAGGAACCGGGTTTGATTCTCAGCTCTGCCGCTTGAGCTGTGGAGGCTTATCTGCGGAATTCAGATTAGCCTGTACACTCCCACACACGCCAGCTGGGTGACCTTGGGCTAGTCACAGCTTCTCGGAGCTCTCTCAGCCCCACCTACCTCACAGGGTGTTTGTTGTAAGGGGGAAGGGCAAGGAGATTGTAAGCCCCTTTGAGTCTCCTGCAGGAGAGAAAGGGGGGATATAAATCCAAACTACTACTACTACTACTACTACTACTACTACTACTACTACTACTACTACTACTACTACTACTACTACTACTACTACTACTACTACTACTACTACTACTCTTCCAGAAGCACTCATGTTCTTCCTCTCTCCTCAGTGTCTTGAAACACAGTGCAGTAAGGGAAACATGCTTGGGGGTTGCCAATTCCAGGTTGGGGGATTCCTGGAGAGATGGGGTACGGAGCCAAGGGAGGGACCTCAGCAGGACATAATACCATAAAGTCCACTCTCCAAAGCAGCCATTTTTTTCCAGGGGAACTGGAAAGCAGTCTGGAAACTGTAACGTCAGGCGATCTCCTGGCCCCACCTGGAAGTTGGTCACCCAGAGTGGCCCGATAGGGCTTCTGAAACTCTCAGACCAACCAGCAACATTTCTATCCATCACGCACGTGTAAGAAGGTAGGTTCCACCTAAGATTTGACATAAGGAAAACTGAAAATGGAGGCATAGGGAGCAATAAACAGAAAGCACAACACTGCCTTATACCGAGTCAGATCCTTGATCTGTCAAGGTGACTATTTCCTATGTTGACCCGCAGTGGCTTTCCACCTTCACGAGTAAAAGTCTTTCACACCGTCTTTGACCTGGTCCTTTTAACCGGAGATGCCAGGAGTGTCTGTCAGAAGCCTCTTCCATCGATCCATGGCCCCAGGGAAAGACCATGCTTCCTCAATACATGTGACCTTTCCCTGCCAGGCAGAGGAGCGGCATGGAGGCAGCCATTTTGGTAGCGAAAGGGCAGAGAACAGAAGGAGTCAATGGGGAGCTGGGAAAGAGAAAAGGACAGGCGAAGGGAACAGAGGAATCCAGAGGCACAGAAAAGCCGAACTGAAATTAAATTGGCGAGTACAAAGCACATCCTAGGGGCATTCTAAGGCTTGTAATTTCATGGGGCTGGGGAGGGACCCTTTGATGTTCTAATTTTGTTTTTGCAAGATAAAACTCCAGAAACAAGGGGATAATTTCGCTTTCCTCATTCAGAGATTTGATTGCTTGTCAGCGGCCCAGACAGGAGACCTCGACTTCCCTCGCAAATAACGCTCAGAATGGATGACTGGCTCGACTAGGACAGATCAGAAGCATTTGAAAGTGATCATACCGCTGTGAAAGAAATCGATTCCTTTTTTTTAACGCCCCCTTCCCAAAACAACGGTGTTTCAAAGCATGTACAGATTACCTTTATGGAGCAAATGAGCTTCTTCATTTGGGGGGGAGGGGGGAACCTGCCCCACAGATCTAAGAAGGAATTGTCTCAAAGCACCGCCCAATTTAAAAGAAAAAGAAAAATAATTTAGAAATGAAAGAAAATGGTGTGCAAAGGTCCAGACGGATCAGCGCTTCTTCCAATTAAACGCTCGAAGGTGCAAAGATGTTGTTCCCACGGATGGATGGATGTACAAACATAGGAAGTTGCCTTGTGGAGACAAACTATTGAGGTCAGCAGTGTCTACTCCAGCGTCTCAAGCAGAGAAAAATCTTTACCAGCATCTGCTATCCTTTCCATTGGAGATGCCAGAGGCTGGAACTGGGACCTTGTGCATACAAAGGAGATGCTGCACCACAATGCCGCTGAACTACATCCCAAGACCCCTCCCTAGAAAATTTGAACACATGACACTGCTGTGTAGCACAGGTCCACCTGACTCCGTGTTGTCTATTCTGGCCAGTAGTAACTTTCCCAGCACCTGCTACTGGATTTCTTTTCACTGCATTCTGAACCTGAAACCATTTTGTCAGACTGTTGTGGTGGTGGTTGTTATTGGTAGGGATTTTATTTTGGGGAAAGGTCACAATATCTATCTATCTATCTATCTATCTATCTATCTATCTATCTATCTATCTATCTATCTATCTATCTATCTATCTATCTATCTATCTATCTATCTATCTATCTATCTATCTGACAAATATTGTCATGCCCTTATATAAAGCCGTGGTGCGACCGCACTTGGAGTACTGTGTTCAGTTCTGGTCGCCGCATCTCAAAAAGGATATCAAAGAGATAGAAAAAGTGCAGAGAAGGGCAACAAGGATGATTGAAGGATGGGAGCACCTTCCTTATGAGGAGAGGCTGCAGCATTTGGGACTCTTTAGTTTGGAGAGGAGACGTTTGAGGGGGGATATGATTGAAGTCTATAAAATTATGCATGGGGTAGAAAATGTTGACAGAGAGAATTTTTTCTCTCTTTCTCACAATACTAGAACCAGGGGGCATTCATTGAAAATGCTGGGGGGAAGAATTAGGACTAATAAAATTATGCATGGGGTAGAAAATGTTGACAGAGAGAAAATTTTCTCTCTTTCTCACAATACTAGAACCAGGGGGCATTCATTGAAAATGCTGGGGGGAAGAATTAGGACTAATAAAAGGAAACACTTCTTCACGCAACGTGTGATTGGTGTTTGGAATATGCTGCCACAGGAGGTGGTGATGGCCACTAACCTTGATAGCTTTAAAAGGGGCTTGGACAGATTTATGGAGGAGAAGTTGATTTATGGCTACCGATCTTGATCCTCTTTGATCTGAGATTGCAAATGCCTTAACAGTCCAGGTGCTCGGGAGCAGCAGCAGCAGAAGGCCATTGCTTTCACATCCTGCATGTGAGCTCCCAATGGCACCTGGTGGGCCACTGTAAGTAGCAGAGAGCTGGAGTAGATGGACTCTGGTCTGATCCAGCAGGCTAGTTCTTATGTTCTTATCTATCTATCCATCCATCCATCCATCCATCCATCCATGAATCACACACAGGCAGAGGAAATACTGAACCCTTTCCTCCTTTTACACCCTCTTTTTTACAACTGGCCAGGAGAATAAATTATGCCTTTTAGAGGCCCACTTCTGATAAATAATTGAAACTCAGTAGAATCGGGATCACATATAAATGCAACACTTCGATGGTGCAAAGTAACTTCTGGTCCAAACCTGGAAGTGACGTCGTCATGCTGGGATGACATGTTGATGTCACTTCCAGGCTCATGCTGTGCCGTTATGCCGTTGAAGTGACGGTGATTTTCTCAGCATTTTTTCCCACAAATTTTCCCCAGCATTTTTCTACCAGTCTGTGATAGGAGTTGGGGGGCAGCCAGTGGGGTGTCTCCCAGTATAGTCATAGCAAATAGCCAACCCCGGATTTCCTTTACCTCACTGGAGCAAGCGGCTGATGTCAAATCACTTTTTAATCTACAAGGAACATCCATTGTAGGAGGATACTTGGCTTGCCACTTCTCATTTTGTGATTGGCTCCAGTACCCCATGGCAGCCATTTTGGGCTAGTCATGGACCTCAGTGGTAGCCATTTTGTGATGGTGTAAACATCGTGTTCTCAAAAATCCCAGTAGGGCTAACAAGCTCAACAAGACTGAGGACCCCTCTTCAGAGTATCAGACTGGGACAGGGGAAACTCAGGTATAAATCAGGGGGTGGCCACAAAATGTACCAGGTGACCTTGGGCCAGTTACTCTAAGCCACAGGTGTCAAACTCGCGGCCCTCCAGATGATATGGACTACAGTTCCCATCATCCCCTGCCAGCGTCATGCTGGCATGGGATGATGGGAATTGTAGTGCATAACATCTGGAGGGCTGCGAGTTTGACACCTGTGCTCTAAGCCTGGCCTACCTCTCCAGTTGTTGTGAGAATAAAACAGGGGAGAAGGAAGATACAAACATGTCACTCTGAATGTATTGTCGAAGGCTTTCACGGCCAGAATCACTAGGGTACTGTGTGGTTTCCGGGCTGTAAGGCCGTGTTCTAGCAGCATTCTCTCCTGATGTTTTGCCTGTGTAAGGGATTCAGTAGTGTTGATGGTGAAGTAACCTTGAGTGCATTCCACAGCCCGGGCGATGGGCCAGATGCATCGGCGGAGACTTTATCTTTGCGCGGGAGATGAAGCCTCTGTTCCCATGGGAAGCAGGAAGGGGGGATGGGGTGACTCGTATTATAACCTGTGCTTCTGGCGGGAAGTGTCATTCCTGCCACTGCGTGTACTTGAGCTTTCTAAGATGTCTTAATAAATGGACTTTTACTCCCAAAGCCTTTTATTTCTGCGTCTATGGAATTCCTTACATTGTGGCAGGAATCTAAAAATCATCTATATTCCTGTGTAGTGGACCTCTTGTTTTGCGATGGAGAGGTTGAATGTTACTGCGGAAGGTGCGGTAGCCCCCAAAGAGGGCTCCGACCTTTCCCTTCTTGATTTGGAGGAACCGGCAGGAGAACGGGCCTCGCTGGTGGCTCTTTCCCGTCCTCGTATCAGCACGAGTCTTCCTTTACTCCGTTGGAACGAGGGACGTGACAGCGACGATAGGGGACCTCCATGGAAGGTCGTTTGGGGCGCTGTCTATGGATTGAGCTGTGGATGGGATCTCTACCCGTTCTCGTGTGGATTACAAACCTCAGATGCAACCTGTCATGGGGGAGGCGGGCTTGACCACCTTTCATCGCGACGGCAAGGGAATCCATTGAACGCGATTCCACCAGGACTTCGTATTTTGGTGATGCTCCCAAAAGAACCACCGTGGCACAACACTGGGGCCCGTCCAAAGGACTCCGGGACTAAATGCCAGGTGGGAGGGAATATCGGCGCGGCACCCCGTCGAGACCTCCCTAATCCCGGGCCAGCAACCGCATAGGAGGTGCCTCGAGGAACCACCGGTGGCTACGGCGGCTTCACGGTGCCTCCGACACCACAAACTTCCAGGCGAGTCGAAAAAAAGTCTGCCTTCCCAGCCGGACTGCGGTTTCCTCTCCCATCGAGAAGGGACTGGGATGAGGAATTGGGACGACTGAAGCCCAAGCGGCATGGAACCGTGAAGCGCCAGCTATAGGAGGAGCGGGCACAGTTGCAGCAAATGAAACCTGCAGAGGGACCGGGAACAACAACGCAAAGAAGTCCAGCTTCGGGAGATTGGACCGTGCTAAAGACTGGCGCTCCAACGACAATATGCCCAGAATCGGTCAGTCCATGATAAAGTCCTGGAACAACGATTCAGACTGGATTTACAAGCGGCGACGTGGCGTTCGAGGCTCTATACATAAGGAATGAGCTCACTGAAGCCCTTAAGCGGGACGAACTGGCTAAGTTGGAGCGAGAAAAAGCTGCTTTGCATGCGCACCAGGATGCGTTGGCTCGCAAGGAGAGGGATCTGGCGCTGCGTTGGAAAGGGAACTAAGGAGGCAGCAGACCGGGCGGCTGAAGTTGGAGTCTATGCTGTTACTGATCATGCCGGTACCAGGGGGGCCGACGTACCTGGAAAAAAAAAACGCCTTCGGAAGCCGCTAACCTGCTCAACAGCGCCACCAGCAGGCACAAACGTCGAACTGGGGCTACTATAAGCTGATACCAGCCGTTTTTGATGGGACCGCTTTAAACTTCCGCTTCATCTTGCAACTCAATGCCCACTTGGAAGACTATGATGATCTGCACTGGTTGGAAAGAAAAAAATGCGAGGGACATGCGGCTCAGTCCACAGATGGGGCAGCAGCCGACTGGTTGATGACTGTTTTAGATTTACAAGATGAGGACTCTTCCTTTGGTACCCGCATTCCTCCTGCTTTAAAATGGCTTTTCAAGATCCAGAAGCCGAGGAATGAAGCTATCCGCACCATCAAAACCATCCAATAAGGCAACCGCCGGTTTGCAGAATTTGTCCGATTTCGTGCGTGATAACCGTTTCTCCTCCTGAGTGGCCTGAACGCATGAAATCTGCGAGAATACTTCTCGGATGCTGTGGACAGCAAAACTTCGATAACCGGTGTTTTTAATTCGAGTTCCTCGTGCGGTACGGAATTGGATCCAGTTGGGGTCTCAGGGGGTGATCTGCGTTTGGAATCTGGCGGCTAAGATCAAGGGAGGCTGCCCGTACGCCCTAAAACCACTACTGTGTCCACCAAAGTCAAGCCAACCCGCTCCCACCGAAACCACCTCCGACCGCCCGTCGCCGAGCTTGGGGTTGTATGCTTTTACTGCAGAGGGCCAGGTCATCTAGCCATGCTTTGTCCCAAGAAGCAAAAACCAATGACCCCCCAGCTCCGCTTCCGTCTGCCAAACCACCACCGCGGGTCAGGGCCGCCTCGCATAACAAAATCGTCAGCGGTGACCGAAGGCGACAGCAGAAGGAGGCTTAGCTGTTTGTCTTTCTTCAGCCCCCCATGGACATGGGCCAGGCTCCCTGGCTGGCGATTGAGGTGAAGGCAGCGTACTATTCAGAAATTTCTGGCCAACCCCGCTAAGCGCTTTTCGCATTATAGCCTCAGCCCAGCACAGTAGATTCCGGCTGCTCCCACTGCTTAATCGCGGCCCCGAGGTGGCAGAGGAGCTAGGTCTGGACCGAATTCCCCTGGCTAAGCCGCTACCATTCACCCAAATGGACGGCAGCCCACTCGGAAATGAAGGACCGGCCCGGATTCAAAACACAGCCGGTTCTCCTCCGTTTAGCGCCGGACCATTGGGAGAAAGTGGATTTCATTTTGGCGCCGGTGACTGAAGCCTCCATAGTTTTGGGCATGCAGCGAAGTTTGTTGTTACATGAACCAAAATTCATTTTGGAAAGAAAGGATCCTAGAATTCACTGACCCTCCTTGCGGGTGAACACATGAATTGGAAAGAAAACCCGACGTCTCCTGGCTTTTTTACCTCTCTGGCTTCCTCGGTGATTGCTCCCGATTCTATTGACATCCCACCTGCATATCAAGATCTAGCCAGAGTTTTTCAGAAGCAGGAATGCGATCAGTTGCCACCGAGACACTGACTGTAAAATTGTCATACAACCAGAGTATGCGCTACCAAAGGGTAGAATCCTACCGCATGAGAGTCCCAATGAAGAGAAGGAGCTTCGTGCCTTCTTAGACCACAAGAAACCTTGCTTTAGCGGTTTCATGCGGCGGGGCTACCAAACACGCTGCTCCCGTTTTGTTTTGTCAAAGATGGGTCTTTTGCTGGCTTTGCACAGATTATGTCGAGGTCTCAATGCGGTCTCCCTGTCCAATAAATATCCTTTGCCTTTGATAAAGGACCTCTTAGATGCACTCGGCGAAGGACGCATTTTTACTACGGTGGACTTGAGAGAAGCTTACTACAGGAAGTCCAGAAGGACCGCGAACGCCTGACTGCGTTTAACACAAAGTTTGGACAGTTTGAATACTTAATAATGCCATTCGGGTTAAGTGGGGCCCCCGGGGCTTTCATGGCCCTTATTAGCGAAGTTCTCCATGCGTTACTGTACAAGGGAGTTGTTGTATACTTAGATGGCGTTTTAATTTACTACTTAAGCGATAGAAGAGCATGAAATATTGGTTCGAGAGGTGCTGAAACGCAGCTTGACGGCTCTCTCTTTGCCAAACTCTCCAAATGCTGTTTTCACCAGACCTCCCATTGACTGGTTAGGTTACCCGGATCTAAGCCGAGGGCTTAAAAATGGATCCTGCTAAAGGTGGCCGCCAGTCCTCCAATGGCCTGCCCCCACCAACTATAAAGAACTCCAGTAGTTTCTTGGTTTTGCTAATTTTTATCATTGATTTTATACCCCAATTTGCTGAACTGACTCTCCCTCTCACAGACCTCTTACGCTTTTAAGGGTGGAGATCCACTGTCCGCCAGGCCCGAGGATTTTAACACTTTCCTGGTCTGAGAAGCCGCAAGCAGCCTTTGAACTTCTATTAAAATCGTTTACCACCGAACCTATCCTAAAAGCACGCCCTGACCCAGATCTCCCGTTTGTGGTTCGCGTGGACGCCTTCGGACAAAGCACTTGGGGCAGCCCTGTTGCAAGAAAAGTAAAGATGGTAGACTGGTTCCGTGTGCTTATTTGATAAAATTTTCTGGTGCCGAGCACCGGCTGGACTGGCAGGTGACAAAGAGATTTCGCGGCCATCAAAGCAGCACTCTCCGCTTGGCGCCACTGGCTGGAGGGGGCTAAACATCCCTTTCAAGTTTGGTCGGATCATAAAAACCTGGCAGCTCTTTCCACCCCCCCCCCCCTCAAGATGTCGCCAAAGCAACTTCGTTGGGCCGTTTTGCTTTTCTCGTTTCTCTCTTTACAGTCCATTTTTTCCCTGGGGAAAACCAACAAACTGGCTGTGGCGCTTTCGCGCCTACCGAGGGAGGGTGGGGCTGCCTTACGAGACATTCAACGCACTGTTCTTTCCCCCTCTCAGTTGGGGTTGGCTGTCACCCGATCTCAAAGCGTCCACTTCTCCTCCACTTACCCCGTTCCCAGTCGCAGTATACCAGCACCTGCGGGAATTGGAGGCGGGGCTGCCACCAACCTCCAGCGACGGAAGGGGACTCCCTAATGCGTTTGAAGAATGGAGTTTGGCGGTGGTGGTACGTGCCTCCCCTCCGCAAACAGGTTCTTGCAGCTTGCCACGATGCCCGTTCGGCTGGGCATTTTTGGCTTTTTTTAAACTCTGCACTTGGCCCGCCCGCAGTTCTGGTGGCGCGCAATGTACTCAAAAGACATTGAAGGCATACCTTACATTAAAGGCTGCTTTCGGTTTGTGCAGAAGCCAAAACCATCCCGGGAAAGCCCCATGGACTATTGCAGCCCCTTCAATTAGCTTCCAGCCCTTGGGAAGTCATCTCCATGGATTTCATTACAGATTTGCCCGAAAGTCCGTGGCAACACGGTTTTGCCGTTGGTGTTGGACTTGTTCTCCTGGCTTAAGCAAGCCCATTTTATTCCCTTGTGCTTCCATCCCCTCAGCTCCTGAGATTTGGCGCGGCTGTTTATTCAACATGTTCCACCGTCATTTCAGCCCGGTGGTCTCCGACCGCGGCTGATTCATCTCAAAGTTCTGGAAAGCGTTTTTGGGGTTGTTGGGGACCGCCCGGTAAATCGCCCTACCGCGTTGATTCAGAGTGGTACGGCGGAGAGAACGAACTGAGAACCCTAGAGCGGTATTTACGTTTGTTGCACCAAACTGCCCACCAAAGACAATTGGTCGCGAGCTTATTCATTTCTGCGGAGATAAAAGCTGGCAACAATGCGGTTCATAGTAATTTTAAAACCCCGCTTTGAAATTGTGTGCGATGGCTCGCTTCCACGCCCGTTGCCACAACTACCATGCAGCTGCCTTGGACCCCCCAGAATTTCAACAATGGATTTCATCCCTAGCCGAGGGATGGAAGTCGGTCCAGTACCGCCTGGCAAGCAAAGGACTCCACAAAACTGCAGTACGGATGCCGCTTTCGGATTTGCCTTGGCGTGTGGGCTCCTGGGTGTATTTATCTACAAAATCAAAGGCGTTAGCGGCAAGAGATTTGTGGGACCTTTTCAAATTGCCGTAATTAATGATGTCACTGCCAGCTTAGGGTACGCCTAACTCTCTTAGTAACATCCATCCTGTCTTCCATTCCAGCTTGCTCCGAGGCTCCAGCTTCCGATGCCTGCTTACGACCGGAGAGGCCCCGACTATTATTGGCCACAAGCACTACGAAATTGGCGCTATCCTGGACTCTGCGCTTTAATCGCCAAAAGCTTGCAATATGATAGTTTCTTGGGTGGGATATTTCTCTGGGTATAATCAATGGGTTTATTCCGAAAACATTGAAGCCCCCACCCACATATGCTGCTTTCCACGGCGCCTTTCCACACAAACCTGGGGGGGAAGGGTCTTCTGCTTTAAGGGAGGCAGAGTGTAAAGGGATTCAGTAGTGTTGATGGTGAAGTAACCTTGAGTGCATTCCACAGCCCGGGCGATGGGCCAGATGCATCGGCGGAGACTTTATCTTTGCGCGGGAGATGAAGCCTCTGTTCCCATGGGAAGCAGGAAGGGGGGATGGGGTGACTGGTATTATAACCTGTGCTTCTGGCGGGAAGTGTCATTCCTGCCACTGCGTGTACTTGAGCTTTCTAAGATGTCTTAATAAATGGACTTTTACTCCCAAAGCCTTTTATTTCTGCGTCTATGGAATTCCTTACAGCCTGCATCTGTGGCTGGCATCTTCAGAGGATCACCATCATCTTCAGAAGATCCTCTGAAGATGCCAGCCACAGATGCAGGTGAAACGTCAGGAGAGAATGCTGCTAGAACACGGCCATACAGCCCGGAAACCACCCATGTCACTCTGAGTTCCTTGGAGGAAAGGTGGATAAAAATTAGATGGACATTTCAGAGGACAACTGAGCTCCAGTGGCAGTTCTAAGGCTTGAAGCAATTTCCCAGTTGCCCCAGTACCGAGACGCTGATTCCCAGGCGCTGCTTTGAAGCAGTGGGTAGGAGCCAGTGTTTCCTTGCTGCAGGAAAGGCGGTCTTGGTTAACCGCACCATCTGTTTGCCTGAACTGCCATCATTATGTTCAGCCTGGGAAGAATAGAGGCCCCTATGGTGAAGCAATTTGTTCACTGTCTGAGACCTTCCAGGCCTCGCAAAGCACCAATTCACCGCTCCGAGAGGGGCAGCCTCCCCTCTTTCTGGTAGCGGCCAGCTCCCTCAAAACTAGCTTCATACAAAGCAGGTTGCCTCAAGTCGGTGAGGTTAGGGGACAAGAAGAGAGAGGGGAAGGGGGGTGGGGGGGGGAGAGAAAGACTCTCTTAATCCGATTAAATATAACAGGCTGGGAACCGCAAGAGGGTGGAACAGGGGGAAGGGGGCAAATAGGTCGGTTACACATGAAACCTTTGACGGTGGGAGCTGAGACATGATCTCAATGGGAAAACCTTTTCTTCCAGGCGCGGCAGGTAGGTTTTGAAACCTGCTGAGCGGAGATCAAAGGGGAAAAGGAGGTCTGGGCTGGCAGAGGCTGGGAGGGAAAATCCTTGTAAGGGGGAAGAGGTTATTAATTGGAGCAGGAGGAGAATGCCACGGTCCTGAAACTGCTTCGCTGAGCTGGACTTGGGAGTGAAGCTGTCGACCGGGTTTACGCAGCCCCAACAAATGCGGATTTTGGAGGGCAGACGCTCAAATAGCAAACTGAAAACATAGCACTTGATCCAGTAAAAATGTGCTTTCTACTGAGGGTGGCTTAACTGGGGATTCCGGCCCTTTTCTAACTTTAGTCGTTGGTCTGATTTAGGATTGCAAGGGCCTTCCTAGCCACCTGTGGGAAGTAGGGGTCAAAGGTTTCAAACTCCAGGGAAATCCCTCAAGATTTGGATATGGAGCCTGATAAGGACAATGATCTCGGTGGAGTTCAGCTCAGGGGCGTAGGCAGGTTTTAAAGTTAGAGGGAGCGACCGCATAAAAAAGGCACCAGCCGTACAAACAAACCAAGCCAGCCAGACGATCCTGAAGGACACTCTCCTGGAAGTAAGTCCAGAGTAGGACTCTGAGAAGACCAGCTGAGATTTGCCCTCCAAACCACCAACCTGGACTTCCTCGTGGGCACCGTTTCCCAGCGCTTCCTGCTTTTCTCCCCAATATCCAGCTAGGCAAAGAGTTATGTGGAACTCCAAAGCCTGTTGAGTGCCTTGTGAGTCTCGGTTGGTCCCCACAAGGTAACAGGTGGCCCTGTTCTCAATTGCTCACTTGAATTGCAGGCACTTCCCAATGGTTAGTTTTCAGTCTGGGAAGTCAGAAGGAAGCCAAGGCTGGGATCTAACTTCTGTGTTATAAAAGAGGAAAGAAAAGTGGGAAGGGATAAGGACATTTGGCAGAAAATCCTCCCCGCAGGACATGCAAGGCGACTTTTGGCAAGTTCACTCAAGAGTAACTTCTACAGCATGGTGTAATGGTTAAGAGCAGTTGCACTCTAATCTGGAGAACTGGGTTTGATTCTCCACTCTGCCACTTGAGCTGTGGAGGCTTATCTGGGGAACTAGATTCGCTTATGTGTTCCAACACATGCCGGCTGGGTGACCTTGGGCTACTCACAGTTCTTTGGAGCTCTCTCAGCCCCATCCACCTCACAGGGTGTTTGTTGTAAGGGGGGAAGGGAAAGGAGTTTTTAAGCCCCTTTAAGTCTCCTTACAGGAGATAAAGGGGGATATAAATGTAACTCTTCTTCTTCCCCTCTTCCTCCTCCTCCTCCTCCTCCTCCTCCTCCTCCTTCTTCTTCTTCTTCTTCTTCATTTTCATTCGGGGGGGAACTCCCCAAAAAGTGTTATCTGGCTTGCATTCTTAGTGCATGTGGCTATAGAGAAAAGGAGGCTAGCCAAAGTATAAGGGTCACAACTGCTGAGAGGGAAAACAGAATTGCCAGTGTTTGAAGTCAACTTGCAGGTGCCCGTTGACACGAGGTTTCTTGCTCAGAATGAAGGGAGTCTCTGTGATTTGTGAATCACCCAAGCTGAACTAAGGAAGGTGCCTGCCTTCCTTAGTTAGGCTTGGGTTGTTCACCTGGTGCCAAATCACCTGGCAAATGTCACAGCCAGGCCTGGAGGCATGAAAGAGCACCAAAGGGGATTCTCATCAAGGTTTCGGACTGATCAAAACCTTCCAGTTTTACAGGGAAGGGGGAATGGACAGCCAGGCTTACAAAGCCACGCAGCCAGATCCTAAATTGGGCAGGAATTTCCACTGAGCTCACGAGCCTCTGCACTGCACATTCACCCACAGAGGCGGTGAGGAAGAGAAAAGCGGTCAAGACAAAAGTGGTCCTGTACATCAGACAGCAAAAGGTGGCAAAAGGATGCCTTAGCAGAGGAGAGTGGCTGTTAATTTGCCAAATGCCAGAGCACAGAAGCTGGGAATTATAAATGGCCAAACCTATTCCCCGGTGCTCAGACCGAGCAAATAGTTCTCCCGTGCTTTATGGCAGGCCTCTGTCCCTTCTCTGGCAAAGGGACTCCCTTCACAAGGCTTCTGCCCTCCAGAGACAAATGGTGCCACTTTTCAAAACTGTGCTCAAGGGGAGCACTCACCACCACCCCCCTTGTACCCCTGTTAGCTACGCCACTGGTCCAATTCTCCAGAGTTCACCCTCCAAAGCATCCTTTTTTTCCTGGTGAACTGATGCGTAGTCTGGAGGTAAGCCGTAATTCCGAGAAATCCTCAGGTCCCACCTCAAGGCTGGCCCACCTAGTCTGATTTGGGAGCACTTCTGACCAGAGACCGTGCTTCATTTCTGGAAAGAAAATCCAAAATCTGGTTGGGCTTGCAATCTGTTTGTGAGTTGTGATCAGCACACTCAAATGTTATCCAAATTGTTTGCTGGTGTTTGGACAGTTTGAGCATATTCCATAGTACACGTCCAATCTGCTTTCTCCCAGATTCCACCATTTGTTACTTCTAGTCCCTGTTCTCTACATTCAGAAAGACAAAAAGGAAAACTCTTTTTGCAGTGATTTACAGCTTGGAGGTCTGTGTCTTTCCTGGCTGGGGTCCCAGTGTGCATTGATGCCATGGAGAGGCATACAGGACACACATAAAGCTGCCTTAAATTGAACCCATTCATTGGTCCATCAAGTTCAGTATTATCTATTCTGACTGGTTGCAGTTCTCCAGGGTTTTTTTAACTGGAGATGCTGGGGATTCAACCTGTGACCTTCCGCATGCAAAGCAGAGCCTCTTCCACTAAGCCACAGTCTTTCCCAGTGTGTTGGTTGTGTTGGTTTTTCCGGGCTGTGTGGCCGTGGTCTGGTAGATCTTGTTCCTAACATTTCGCCTGCATCTGTGGCTGGCATCTTCAGAGGTGTATCACAGTGTGTAACAAACTTCTCTCTGTGATACACCTCTGAAGATGCCAGCCACAGATGCAGGTGAAACGTTAGGAACAAGATCCACCAGACCATGGCCACATAGCCCGGAAAACCCACCACAACCAGTTGAATCCGGCTGTGAAAGCCTTCGACAATACATTGTGCTTGTGTGTTTTCATACTACCTTATGGGAGCTGTAGTGTCTTTTGAAGGGTGGTGAATGATTTTCTAGGGAGGCACCTGGCTAGGTTTTGTCCTGTGTCATAACAATGAGGTATTCCAGTTGACTGGAAGTAGGGGTGGGTAGTGTGGTGGCTAAGTTTGCAGATGATACCAAATTATGTAGGGTGGTAAGAACCACAAAGGATTGCGAAGAGCTCCAAGCGGACCTTGATAAATTAGGTGAGTGGGCTAAGAAATGGCAAATGCAGTTCAATGTAGCTAAATGTAAAGTGATGCACATAGGGGCAAAAAATCCAAACTTCACATACACGCTACAGGGGTCAGTGCTATCAGTCACAGACCAGGAAAGGAATTTGGGCGTCTTAGTTGATAGTTCCATGGGAATGTCAACTCAATGCATGGCAGCTGTGAAAAAGGCAAACTCTATGCTGGGGATCATTAGGAAAGGAGTTGATAATAAAACTGCAAAGATTGTCATGCCCTTATATAAAGCAGTGGTGCAACCGCACTTTGGAGTAATTGTGTTCAGTTCTGGTGCAGCCACATCTCAAAAGGATATCCAATAGATAGAAAAAGTGCAGAGAAGGGCAACGAGGATGATTGAAGGATTGGAGCACCTTCCTTATGAGGAGGGCTGCAGCGTTTGGGACTCTTTAGTTTGGAGAGGAGGCGGCTGAGGGGGGATATGATTGAAGTCTATAAAATTATGCATGGGGTAGAAAATGTTGACAGAGAGAAATTTTTCTCTCTTTCTCACAATACTAGAACCAGGGGGCATTTCATCATTGAAAATGCTGGGGGGAAGGAATTAGGACTAATAAAAGGAAACACTTCTTCTAATGCTAATGTGTGATTGGTGTTTGGAATATGCTGCCACAGGAGGTGGTGATGGCCACTAACCTGGATAGCTTTAAAAAGGGCTTGGACAGATTTATGGAGGAGAAGTCGATGTATGGCTACCAATCTTGATCCTCCTTGATCTCAGATGGCAAATGCCTTAGCAGACCAGGTGCTCAGGAGCAGCAGCAGCAGCAGAAGGCCATTGCTTTCACATCCTGCATGTGAGCTCCCAAGGGCACCTGATGGGCCACTGCGAGTAGCAGAATGCTGGACTAGATGGACTCTGGTCTGATCCAGCAGGCTAGTTCTTATGTTCTTATGTTCTTATGACTGTTTTCATGAAACATATTGCGCAAGGAAGCCTCTAGAACCTGCTGTCTGTACAAGCGCAAAGCTGTTTGACATGGCATTCAGTTTAAACTTTGAACAAAAATATAAAGACAAGGGCATCTTGTGTAGTGGTGTAATGGTGTAGTGGTTAAGAGCAGGTGCACTCTAATCTGGAGAACCGGGTTTGATTCTCCGCTCTGCCACTTGAGCTGTGGAGGCTTATCTGGGGGACCAGATTAGCTTGTGCACTCCAACACATGCCAGCTGGGTGACCTTGGGCTAGTCACAGTTCTTCGGAGCTCTCTCAGCCCCACCCACCTCACAGAGTGTTTGTTGTTGGTGGGGGGAAAGGAGTTTATAAACCCCTTGGGGGGGTAGAAATCCCTCAATGCACACACTGAATTTCTCCGTTATTACATCACCCAGCCCAGAATCCCATTCAGGAGTGGTAAGCAGGTTTGCAGACCCAAAGAAGCCTGGGCATAGAATTAACGGCTTGTATTCCATTTGACCAAGTATGAAATTTCCCTCAGACTCAGCAGAGCCACTTCCATTGGAGGAAAGCTTTGTAGCAGGTCCTTTCAGAGGCCCAGAGAGACCTGCTGGACCACTTCCATATTTTGAGGTTCAAGGCACAAGTGTTAAGTTGCCTTTTCTTTGAGTCCTGTTGGGGTATCGTTGTGACTGTTTCTATAACCTCATTTGGAGATAATGTCAAAAGTCTGAATCTGAGGGCCCCCCAGGAGTGTGAAGGCCAGGCAAAATGTTTTCCCCCCACACCACACTCCCGTGGAAGGCCCTGAATTGCACTTGACCAAGCAGAGGGATCCAGGAGCAGCAGTGGCGTAGGAGGTTAAGAGCTCGTGTATCTGATCTGGAGGAACCGGGTTTGATTCCCAGCTCTGCCGCCTGAGCTGTGGAGGCTTATCTGGGGAATTCAGATTAGCCTGTACACTCCCACACACGCCAGCTGGGTGATCTTGGGCTAGTCACAGCTTCTCGGAGCTCTCTCAGCCCCACCTACCTCACAGGGTGTTTGTTGTGAGGGGGGAAGGGCAAGGAGATTGTCAGCCCCTTTGAGTCTCCTGCAGGAGAGAAAGGGGGGATATAAATCCAAACTCTTCTTCTTCTTCTTCTTTGAGGCCCACTGGAGGTAGACGCCATCCCGAGGTCTTGGTAGAGCTACCAAGGACTAAAGCATAGTAGACACACGAAGCCTGTGATAATAAGTGGGAGGGGACAGTGTTGTTCATGGGAGACTGTTGTTGGTATTAGCCATGAGAATCAAGTGTTAAGGAGAGGATGGGGCAGGCAAGGGAAAAGCGACGGGGGACATCTGCCGATGTCATTTCCCGGCTGCCATTGTTCGTCTCTCACGTTCACAGGCTCGCCACCCCCACGTTAAGACAGCTCCTGGAGCTGCGAATGTTGGCTAATTGCTAATTAGGCCCCCTCCGCTCCCCCTCCACTCGCTTTCCTCCATGCCCAAAGGGGGCCGAGGGGGAGGCCTGAAATTCTTCAGCTGTTCCTGGCGAATGACGGCAGCCATCTTCCTGACCAGCCCTTCACCAGCACCTGCTCCCCGGGGCTCATCAACAGCATTTGTGATTAAGAAGATGGCGGTCCCTTCCACATGGCTTGCTGCCTGGCACCTAATGCCGGGCTCTCTCTGTGGGTGTAAAAAAGTGGGGCGGGGAGTCGATAGAAGCCGCACTATCCCCCCGGCCTCCTCACGGATCAGATGGGGCTTTATAAACCCAGAGTGTTAGCCCTGTCCCCCTGTCACAGATTGGAAGTCTGGAACTGAGCCAGGCTTTAGTGGGACATCTAGGCCAGTCCAGGAGACCTTCAAGGATATATGGCTGGGAATGGCCCATATTTTTCCATTTGGATTTGTAATTAATGCTGATTCATGTTCCTGAGATGTGCCAGATTCATTGCAGATTGGTTCCTGGATATTCCTGAAATATGGAAACTGTGATTTATCTACACCATCACAAACTGACTTTTGAAACATTGTCTCTTTTCACGAATGGTCTCCTATCTGTGGGATTTATGAATGAATTTGATTCCAGTGCTATTCTATCTATGTATAAGAATGTATTTATAATACTATTAATGCGTTTAGACTTGTTATTCATGTCATAAATCAGTTTGTTGTACTTCCCCGTTTTGGGCGAGTGTTTTTCTGGAGGTAGCTCATCCAGTTTCCGTGTTTTCCTTTTCTCCCCCTCGCCTTTCGTTTTCCTATTCCTGAAATATAAAATGCTTCATCTTTTGTTTATTAAAAAAAAATCAGGTAAGTGGTAAGTGGACTGAGTGTATCCATTATCCTTGCTCAGCCTGATGAGATCATGTTAGGTTGGGTAACGCTGCTTTTCCTCATACAGAAAAACCCTCCCTAGGCCACTGAGGCGGTCATGAGAGGCATCTCGACCAATTAGCACAATCCTATTTGGGTAGCAAGATTGATATACCTTGTTGGTTGGACGACGTCTGTTGGTTGGACAGCATCTGTGTCGCGCGTAGGAGGTTAAGAGCTCGTGTAACTAATCTGGAGGAACCGGGTTTGATTCCCTGCTCTGCTGTCTGAGCTGTGGAGGCTTATCTGGGGAATTCAGATTTGCCTGTACACTCCCACATACGCCAGCTGGGTGACCTTGGGCTAGTCACAGCTTCTCAGAGCTCTCTCAGCCCCACCCACCTCACAGGGTGTTTGTTGTGAGGGGGGAAGGGCAAGGAGATTGTAAGCCCCTTTGAGTCTCCTACGGGAGAGAAAGGGGGGATATAAATCCAAACTCTTCTACTTCTTCTTCCTCTTCTACCTATCCACTGGTCTTCCTGAACTGAAACAATATCTGTGTTGCTCCAGAATACTGAGGGTTAATATCTTTCCTTGTTACTGACTTGTGTTAATTTTTCACTTCAGACTTAGTATTAAAGAATGTGGTATTTTGGGATTGGTTCTCTGTTAGTTCATGTTTGACAGCACATTCTAAGGGGGGGGGGGCACCACATTTAAAGAGTATCCCAAATTAAAAATGAATTTCCTGCAATCTGTGGAAGTTGGACCAAAAAAGATGGGATATATATCTCTTCAAATTGTGGACCGGCCAATATGTTTCCGTTTTGATAATATATTATCAAATATATTTTGATAATATATTATCAAAAGGAGAATACTCCATCTGAGTAGCTCAGGCTGACAGAATTCTATGGCCTCCAGGTCATTTGGGAACATCCTTAAAGGATGCAGCATTGTGGTAAAGGCGGTTAAAGTTAACCTCTCTAGGAATCCACCAGGGGGCCTTAGACAAGAGTCTGAGGTACAACTCCCCTCCCACAAGAGCACTGTCTACCTTGCAGGGTTATTGTATGGATTAGAAAGATTGGTAAAAGAATCTCAGTGGGAGAGCAGGGCCATTATTTTCCTTCCTTGGAGAACTACTGCCAGGCTGAAGAGATTAGGCTGAGCTGGCTAGATGAATGCAGGCTCAATAAGTAAGACAACTTCATTGTGTCTCTTTCCCACCCTCCAAAACAATTAAAAATGCAAACTACATGTGATTTTGCCAATGGGAGCCTATATCCTCATACGAAGCAGCAAAAAGGAGGTGGGATCAAGGAGCTCTTCAAAGAGAAAATGCAATAGCCTCGCTGCATTGGTTGTATACAACAGTTTGAGAAAACAAATTCTGACTTGGTCAGCCCAAAAGAAAATATAGAGTCAACAGCCCTTTGTGCCCAAAAGTACTTAGCTCAGGCAAGCACAACTCTGCCATCTAGTGGAAGAACTGGCTAATTCACTTTTTAAAATAAAATTAACCATAGTGACTACTCAACAAAAAATTTCCCTAGTCCATCATGGGGACTTGGGATTCTGTAGCTGTACTGAGGAAAATGTTTAAGGGGGGGGAGGGGGCTGTGAAGGATCTACTGTTGGTTTGCCCTTGATCGGCTCTCTCAATTGGTCCAGGCTCTGGGATTAGGATCGCTGAGCAGCCCTCACAACTTGGAAAGAGAAATTGGTCACAGCTGTTGAGGATGGTGACAAGAAAAAGGGGGCGTTGGAAAGGAACCCGTGGATGTCCCAAAACCCCGTCACATTGCCCCGACCCAAGGAAGCATCACTTGCCCAATTCCCTGGTTGACCGGGACAGGCAGAGTTTTGTCCCTCGCTTGGGCCCTCAGCAACCCGCCCACCCCACCTGCTCACTTGTGCACTTATCTTCTCCCTTAGAGGGAAGGATCGGGCAGGGAAGGGAAGGGAAGGGAACCAGCAGACAGCAGGAAGGAACATCATGCCACCTGGGGTTCTCAGGCTTCGGCTTTTTGTAGGTGGAGTCTGAGGAGGACCGGGCTCAAAGAGAGAAAGGTGTAATTTCCACATTACTAAAGTAGCCATCTTCTCCTGGGGAGCTGATCTGTCCCCTCGAGATCAGTTGTAATTAAAGATCTCCAGCTGCCCGTTGGTTGGTAGCTCTGCAGCCTCTTGCTTGTTCTCTTCTGAGAGGGACAGAGCACGGATATGAGGGACACCAATTGCCATTTGCTTACCCAACCTTATTGAACACATAGTGGGACTCCGAGTCTCCACCCTTAGGAGGGTAAGAGAGCCTCGCGGGCCTTCTTTGACCTGGAACGGGCACTGACAGGTGTTGAAGCCTTCTTGGGCCTAGTGGCCTGAGTCAGTCAATTTTCACTGGGGCCAGTCAGTTGAGGCACCCTGCTTTGCCTCCTTGGGGCCCGTGAAAACGTTTCATGAGGAATCATTGAAGGCCCAGAATTCTCACATTCTCCCCGATCTCTCTGGGAATACCCGTGGATGGATTAATTGTAGCCCAGTACCTTTATCTCCTGGTTGAGGCCCAGTGGTGTAGAGCAATCACCTTAGCTAGGTGTAATGCCCTGCCTTCTTCCTTTAGCCTTGGACGGCACCTTGGAATTCCACATAAAGGAAGGAAATGCCCGTGTGGCATGGGTTCTGTGGAAACAGTATCTCATGTGCTGTTGAATTGTCCTTTTTATGAGATAGTTAGGAAGAAGCACATAATACACTGCATGGAAGTGAAGGCATTACAGATATATATTTTAAACAGCCACAACTACGAGCTGTTGGAAGGGGTGGCTAAATTTTTTAATGGTGTTATTTTAACTCGTCAGAAGTTGTAGAGGCTGTTGTTATCTTGCAATGTTAATGTTAAACTATTTATATGCCTTGGGTGCTGTGTGGTTTCCGGGCTGTATGGCCATGTTCTAGCAGCATTCTCTCCTGACGTTTCGCCTGCGTCTGTGGCTGGCATCTTCAGAGGATCCTCTGAAGATGCCAGCCACAGACGCAGGTGAAACGTCAGGAGAGAATGCTGCTAGAACACGGCCATACAGCCCGGAAACCACACAGCACCCCAGTGATTCCGGCCGTGAAAGCCTTCGACAATATATTTATATGCCATTAAAGGTATTTGAAATTGAATTGAATTCTCACATTCTCAGTTCCATGCTGCTCTTCAGGCTGGGTGCAACTGAGCTTCAGTGCCCTTTGCCAACTGAACTTCAGTACCCTTTGCCTGCTGGGTGACCTTGAGCCAGTCACAATTCTCTCAGGACTGTGTAAGCCGCTTTGAGACTCCTCACAAGTGAGAAAAGCAGGGTATAAATCCAAACTCCTCCTCTTCTTTCCTTAAAAGAGAAAAGTTGCATACTGAGCAGAGCAACAGTACCTGCTTCTGATACTTCTGGGCCACCTTCACCTCAACCCAAACCTCAGGCCCATTTCTCCCCCAAAAATGGCCATTTCAAGAATGGAGTTTTCTATGCAGAGGCACAAACCTCTCTGTGTGTTTTGATAATTGTGTGACCTACTCCACACTTTTCTCCATGAGGTACCACTTCTAAAAGTTGCAGCCCGTGGATCTCTTCTGCTAACGGTGGAGCTTTCCCTGAGATATGAACCTCTTGTACTAGGGACGTTTCCTCAAGCAAAAGTTACATTAGAATAGATTTGCAAGACCCAGCTACATATATGTCAACCTCGTGGATTGCTTCGCCTCCTTGGGGTTTATCAGGGGAGAATGTTCTGAGGCCAAGGCCCCAGTGAAAATTTTTCATGAGGGACCATTGAAGGCCCAGATTTCCAGGCCCAACTGAACTTCAGTGCCCTTTGCCAAAGCAGCCAGTCACAAACGCCAAGAGTCTTCAATCTCGTGCGCAGGAAGCCTCGGTCTGCTAGCTGTATGAAAAGTTAGGCATCTCCAGTTAAAACAGCCAACATGGGTGCAATGGTTAAGAGTGATGCAAGACAGGGGAAGTCTGGGTCCAAACACCATGAAGCTGCCTGCCTGACCTTGGGCCAGCCACTTTCTCTCAGCCTAGCCTACCTCAGAAGGCTGTTGTGAGAATCAAATGAAGGAGGGGAACGGTATGGTTCACTGCCAGTGGATGTAGTGATAATCAAGAGCATAATCGTCTTTAAATGTGGATGAAACTCATAGAGGAAAGGTCCATCAGTGCCTACTCATGGAAACTGCATATTTAAAGTCAGGATGTCTCTGACGTCTACTGCTACAAGGTCCCACCTGGGGAGGCTGTGGTGTTGATGCCATTGGTGGGCTGTCCCGGTCAACTGGATGACAGCCAGCATGGTGTAGCAGTTCAGAGCGGAGGACTCTAATCTGGAGAACCAGGTTTGATGCCTCACTCCTCCACATGAAGCCTGCTGGGCGACCTTGAGCCAGTCACGTTTTCCTCTCAACTCACAGGGCGTCTGATGTGAGGAAAGGAAGGGAAGGAGCTTGTAAGCCATTTTGAGACTCCTCACCGTCGAGAAAAGGGAGGTGTAAAAAGCAACTCCTCCTCCTCCCACAATGTGAAGCAGGATGCTATTCTTTCAGTAAAATCACACAGGCTGTTCCGAGCATCTTAAAGGAATGGAGGAATTTTTTTAAAAAAAATCACTAGACTGAAATTTTAAAAAAATCACTAGACTGTGGGGAGCATCTTACTCTTCCCAGACCAACAGTCAAGTTTTGGTATACGATATCTTCGTATGTTTGCAGAGAGGAGGAACTCAAGCTGTGATTTGAGCTGATATGGTCCCCAGGTTACCCAAACCCACCCTCAAAACCTTTCTGCCGAAGTAGAATATGTAAAGTATTTGTACTTAAAATATGTAATGAACACAATGCTACAGCACTCACATTTGGTAGTTTTATCCCTAGTCAAACCGTTGAGGCAATGTAGCATAGTGGTTAACAGCCGTGGACTGTCATCTGGAAAAACCAGGTTCAATTCCCCACGATAGACCAGTGGACTGGATTTGTTCCCCCACTCCTCCACATGAAGCCTGCTGGGCGACCTTGAGCCAGTCACAGTTCTCTCAGAACTCTCTCAGCCCCACCCGCCTTACAAGGCGTCTGTTGCAGGGAGAGGAAGCAAAAGGAATTTGTAAGCCCCTTTGAGATGTCTTACAATTGAGAAAAGCAGGGTATAAATCCAAACTCCTCCTCTCCTTTCCTTGCAAGAGCGGAAAGTGGGCTATAAAAACCAATTCTTCTCTTGACCGATCAGGTTCAGTTTCTCACCCCTCTTCTGACTGGTAATGATTCTCCTGGGCCAGAGGCAGAGAAAGGCCTTTCTCCAGCAAAGGCTGCCTCAGCTCCTTTTTCAAGAACTGGAAACTGAATTTGTGCACGTCAAGCAGCTGCTCCCCCACCAAGCAAAGTTTCCTCTTTGCATCACGTGTAGACATCCTATACCTCCAGGCCTCCCCAGTTTTCTGACTGGAAGGTGCTCTCCAGAATCTCAGCCTAAAAGGGGGCGTCCTACCATTTGCTCTCCTTCAGCTAGAGATTGAACACTCTGTCACAGAGCTAAAGCCCCTTCCCCTGTAGCTGATGGTGCAGCATCTGTTTTGCCTCCAGTTAAAAGCAGCAGTGGCGTAGGAGGTTAAGAGCTCATGTATCCAATCTGGAGGAACCGGGTTTGATTCCCAGCTCTGCCACCTGAGCTGTGGAGGCTTATCTGGGGAATTCAGATTAGCCTGTTCACTCCCACACATGCCAGCTGGGTGACCTTGGGCTAGTCACAGCTTCTCGGAGCTCTCTCAGCCCCACCCGCCTCACAGGGTGTTTGTTGTGAGGGGGGAAGGGCAAGGAGATTGTAAGCCCCTTTGAGTCTCCTGCAGGAGAGAAAGGGGGGATATAAATCCAAACTCTTCTTCTTTCTTCTTCTTACTGGAATTTCACCCAGCAGCTGTAACCAGCAGAGAGCCCTGCAGCGTTTATACCAGGGGTAGGGAACCTGCGGCTCTCCAGATGTTCAGGAACTACAATTCCCATCAGCCCCTACCAGCATGGCCAATTGGCTGATGGGAATTGAAGTTCCTGAACATCTGGAGAGCCGCAGGTTCTGGGGTATAAATCCAAACTCGTCTTTTTCTTCTTTCTCGTGGGTCTTCCATCCAAGTACTGACTAGCACTGATCTTTCTTGGTTTCCAAAATCAAGCTAGCCTTGGCCATCCAGGTCAGGGCATGCAAGTCCGGAGTCACGTTAGAGACAAACAGGAAAATCTATACTTTTCCTTTGGGCCACAATCAGGTCACTCTTCTTGGGCAACTGGGCTTTATGTGGAAGTGTAACGCTATTAAGGAGCCGTGTGGCGTAGTGGTTAAGTGATTGCACTGCTACTCACACGGTCAGGAGTTTGAGCCCCCTGTGGGTCAGATATCCTGGCAGCTGGCTCATGGTCAACTCAGCCATCCATCCATTTCTTGGTTGGTAAATGAGTACCTAGCTCATAGCTAGGGGGTGCAGAATAGCCGGGGAAAGAAATGGCAAACTACCCCACAAAAGAGGCTTGCCTATAAAATCACTGCTCACAGTGGTACCCCAGGGTCGGACACGACTGAAGGGGAAACTTTACTTTTTTAAAAATCTGTTAAGGCAGGATTTATATGTTGAAATCAGTTTTTTTAAAAAAAGGAGATACACATTAGACCATTCATTCCGGTGTGTTTTGAGCCCACTGTTCACAATGTTTCTCTCATTCTATGACCTGCAATATTTACATCCCCCTTTTCTCCCCACCAGGAGGACTCAAACCATCTTCATCTACACGTCTGCCAACGAAGGATACACATCCTGCATCGGATGAAGAGGATTTTGCTCCTCAAAAGCGTGTGACGGCGTGTCTCCCGACTGCCACAAAAACGTATTGTTTCTATATGGAATGACAGTACCTGTGATGTGTACTTAATCTTCACGTATTGTGTAATAAGTATATTGCAAGCTGTTTAACTCTCCCGTATAAATATTGTATATTATATCACATTTCACATTCTTTATTTTCGTCGACTTGTAAATTAACACCTTGGAGCAGATGATTATACAGCCAGCAAAAGCCAGCAGCTTCCTTTGCTGCATTATCAGAGAAGATTAGAGAGTTCAGCGTCTGGGAAGATCCTTCAGCCTATAGTCTCTTGTGGGAGAATGTAAGGGGGTGGAGGGAGAAGGAATCATCTAGTTTAGCGATCCTCAACATGGGGCCCATGAGTGTCGTGGCACCTGAGAACATCTTTCCTGGTGCCAACCAACTGTTCGTAGAAAATGAGTGAGGGTAGCTGGGCTTCTGACTGTGCAGATGAAAAGATCTTCTGTCTGAAATGTCAAAGAGTTACTGTCACAGTTACATATAACTTTGCTCCCCAACCTTTTGCAGCTGGCTCTGCTTCCTGTGGCAGCCATTTTGTGTCAGGTGGACACTTTGGGGGGAGCACGAACTGCTTCGTGTCAGAATTCTAAAAGCGTCCACAGGTTCAAAAGGGTTGGGGATTGGGAGCAGCCAAGATGGTGACCGACTGAAAGGGCATTGTACTACATGCTTTTCAATATATGAGAGCCAATGTAGTGTAGTGGCTAAGAATAGGTGGATTCTAATCTGGAGAACCGGGTTTGATTCCCCACTCCTCCATCTGATTGGCAGAGGCTTATCCGGTGAACCAGATGTGTTTCTGCACTCCTTCATTCCTGCTGGGTGACCCTGGCCTAGTCACACTTCTTTACAACCCTCTCAGCCCCACCTGCCTCACAAGGTGTCTGTTGTGGGGAGAGGAAGGGAAAGGAGCTTGTAAGCCACCTTGAGTCTCCATTACAGGACAGAAAGGTGGGGTATAAATCCAAACTCCTCTTCTTCTTTCCTGCATCTCTTGTACAGGGGCATCAGAATACCAAGCAGGGTTAAAGAACAGGCTCAGAAGCAAATGGAGAGGTGCACCTTCACCTTTTTTCCCCTTTTAGCTCTAGGCAGCATATTTGCAAGATTTTGTTCACCCTGAGGAGTGGAGACGCATTTTTTTTTAAAGGCAGTAAGTCACCTCTGTAATTTCTGGTCAGTATACGCTGCAGGAGTTTGACCACCACAACAATGTCCAGTGTTGGAGGATCTCTAAAAGTCTTTTTGTTTTAAAGGAAAAGAGCAGAAACAGACTTTGGTTAATTAACCACGCTTTTAGAAAGTAATATATCATTTTTAAAACATATCAGTGCATACTTCTTATATGAAAATATACACTATTGTATTTCATTCTCAAAGAAAAAAAAGGAAAACATTTAAAAACAAAAGCGAACCAGCCAAAAACACAATATATTAGCCATTTCTGTTGTTGTTTAAATTTTTTTGTGTGTTTTTTAAACGCTACACTTTGTTCAGGTTACACTTTTTTGTCTTTTTTTGTCTTTTTTGTAAATGTTTTTTTTTTGTCGTCTCTTCATGCAATTGTACACTTTGTAGCCTTTGAGAATAAATAAGCTCCATTTCCCTCCCCCCACATCTCTAAAAACTGCAGCATTTTCAACTAAAGTCATTTTAAATCGTGCAATTTTGTGTTTCTTTGCAACACCCCTTTTTAAAAATGGAAAATATATATAATATATATATTTATATTTATATATAGATAACTTTTTTAAAACTAAAACCCTATACAAACGCCAAAAAAAATTTTTTTTCCAAATAAAAAAAAAATTATACACAATGTAACTGTCAACAGTACGGATGAACACGAGAAATAAAATTAAAAAGATCTCAAGAAATATATTTATAGAAATACAAACAAGGGTGTTGATTTCATAGATTGTCATTTTTCTGCTTGTCGCTCAAAAACGAGGAGGTGGAAGAAGACGGGTGGGGGAGAAGTATATATATATATAAGTCCCAGTGCGGAACAACGGACAGTATTAACCAAGATGGTGAGAAACACAACAGAGACCTCATCTGAGTAAACAGCGATGCAAACGGGCATTTCGTTTCTGCCCTCACCACCCCCAACGGTATGTCAGCCACACTGAAAGCCCAACCGGTCGATAGAAGTTGTCTCTGTACCAGATTCACCCTTGAACTGTGCATGACATTTGGAACCCAGTTCTCAAGCCTTTCCTTGGTCAATTCCTGTCCCCCAAATCCTGGCTGATTTTCTTCTGCAGAGCAACCAAGTCAATTGTTTTGTTTCTGAAGGACCCAAAGGAGAAGGTCACAGCCTTTCTTCCCCGCCCAAAGTTTGTCTACAGCAATGTTCATGCAGCATTTATATGATTACAAGGTATCCTTGGTTATACCTGTGAACTACTGTTTGGGAGAGACTGGAGAAATGCCTCCTGGGAAGGATGAACGGAGGTACATGTCCATCATTACTGCCATTAATGTCTCCTACCAGGAAGGGAGAGAAGCCATTTCTTTGCTTGGATGTCAAGGAAAACGGCCACCACATTGGTGAGAAGTATTTCAATGCAAGGCTGGGCAGAGTGGGAAAGGGTTGGACGGGCCATGTAAAAAGGAGAGTCCTTCATTGCTTTGGTCAGGGCAGGCCGACGGGGACAGAGCCAACGTGGCAGACGTGTGAAGTCCAGAAAGGGCAGCAAAGAGTGGCAACAATTTGTGACAGTCAACCATTTGTGCCTGACGGAAGTCGAAGCGCACGTCTCGGCAAGAGGTGCAGAGCTGGTCTGGCTCGACCCCTTCGTCGCTGAGAACGCCCCCTCCTCTCCCTTTCCTGCTGACCCAGTTCTGCCCGGAAAGTTGCTACAACTCCGAACGTGACTTTCATTTCCACCTTGCCCCTCGGTCCTTCCCCGACCGACGATTTGGTAGCTGGGAGCAACGGATTCTCCCCCACCCACCCACCCACCCACCCCAAAAAAGAACGCTACAAGAATTCCAACCGTGATTACATCTAAGGTGACAGGGAAATTCTGGGGATACCCATGGTCTTCCGCACCGAGGGGCGGGAGTCCAGTGAACACGGCTGAAGAAGCAAGCGTGAAGGTGCACGTCACTTGAAAACCCACAGAACTCTTGCCGATAATGAATGTAAACAAAACGAGCCCCATAAAATTTACAAACCGAGCCCTGACGCTCTGGCCTGGCAGCTCTTGGGTGGAGGAACCGACCTGTCCTTCGATGCCCCACAAAGCCCCACAGAGCTCCCACGCAGCCCTTCAGTACAAGATTCCTGAGCTAACTATGAATGCCTCCTTTCTTATTTTCTTAAATTACCCTCGATGGAACACAGGATTTTTCAGTGGTCAGGGAGGTGGCCAAGGCGTTAAGACACCCTTTCCTATAGGTTTTGCCAGTGCTGGTTAATTTGATCAGCGTATCTTAGATTCTCAAGAGCTCCTAAGTCGTGATGTGTTTCGGCTAAACCCCACAAGCGCCGTGAGCAAACGGGCAGAAAAGGGGGTCAAGGCAAGCAAGATTCTGCAAAAGCAAAAAGCTGGACGGCATTAGAAGAACAGGAGATCGCACAAAAGCCACCCTCGCATCACAGAGGAAAGGAGGACTGCGTATCCTGCCGAAAGCGCCTTCAAGGAACAGCCCGATAAAAGCGAGATTGGATGGACAGGCAAGCCCACTACACGAGGGTATAATCTTATATGGCTGATCAGTGGTAGAAAGAAACCTGCAAGCTAGTGTTCTCTTCCTTTGCAAACTGAAAAAAAAATAGCCCTGGAGACTGTGCAATTATGCTCAAACTGACTCATCCATTTCCGGCTTTTATGTCACAAAAGGCTTTCCAAACATGATGGACTTTTTACATCTCTAAACAAAAAATGGCGTTCAGTCAGTTTGCAAGACTGACCAAAAGCACATTTTGATCGACTTAGAGGGGTACTCCCAATCAGCAATTTAAGGTATTTTTTTAATTAATTACAAGTACTTACAAGACCTGCAGAAGGCAAGTCAACAGTCTTAGAGGACGTATTCTCCTCAGTAGAAATCAGAAGCAGAATACCTCTTCTAAGATGCCTCTTCTTTTGTAACAGACAGAGGGAGACGGTAGGGGAGACGCCCCCTTATGACAAGGTATGTCTCTTCTTACAGAAAGGAGAATGCCTCTTCTAAGCTGATGCCTGCGGCAACCCACCTCTGCTTCATCTAAAAATTAAGGAAGCATACCTTTTTTTTCCCTTCAGAACTATTGCTCACACGCAAATTTATGCATATTGAATCAATTAATCGACAAATTAATTGACTAAACCACACACGACTGACTAATATTCCCTTAACTGGATCACAGCCCTACAGAAAACATAATGTCACAAACAGTTCCATGACTTAAAACGCATATGATACAGAGCGCCAGGATCCACTGCAGCTTTCTAACAAGCACACTCAGTGGCAAGCCCAGATTTGTCACCGTACAATGTCAGCAAGTCAGCCTCAAGCAAAGATCTCCATGGGCTAAAGAGGTCCGTGTCTCCGCAGGGCAACTCTTCCAAGACACAAGTTGCCACATTCCTCCTTGATCTGAGCTTTGGAAACTTCTGAGGAGAT
Organism: Sphaerodactylus townsendi; assembly: GCF_021028975.2. Classification (NCBI taxonomy): domain Eukaryota; kingdom Metazoa; phylum Chordata; class Lepidosauria; order Squamata; family Sphaerodactylidae; genus Sphaerodactylus; species Sphaerodactylus townsendi. The sequence continues at coordinate 21,607,379 of NC_059425.1, read as the reverse complement.
GCTAGCTTGTGAAGGGGACGCGGGGGGGACACACCACTAAACCTCGCAATCCTGGTTAACGGCTCCAAGGCAAAGGAGGAAAAACCCACCCCGTGAATGTCACAGGAATCAGCCTGGACTCTCAAAATGATTCCTCAGCTATTCTAGCCAACTTGTTGCCTGTTCCCATTCATCCATTGGTAGTTTCTTCACTGCGCAGCCCTCTCTCCCTTGCCCAGAGACAACTGGATTCAAACTACCGAAGGAGATCAACAGCTCTCACTCTGCGGGCCAAAGCGGGCCAAAGCAGGCTAGTGTGCTAGAAGAAAGGCACAAGAGTACCTTGAAGAATTAAGCTGCCGTGCTGGAGGCCCCCCAAATGCTGCCCCTAACAGCAAGAGGGCTGGCCCAGCACATTCCATCCCTGACAACATAGGGCTGCGTTCCCTATGGTGGTAAGATGGACCAGGAGTCCCCCGAGGCAGCGCAAACCACAGCGGACAGATGCAAGGGAAAACAGATCCCAGGAACAGTCCCGTCACCCAGAAGCCACGATTCAATCCCTGAGCCCTGACTGATTGGGGGAAAGCGGGAGCGTAAAATGTCATGAAGCAACATCAACCGGGCTATCTTGAAGCCGGAAAAGCGAAGACCTGCCCGTCCGCCAGGTGGGGAGCTGATCATGAAAACACAGGCGTGCCTTTTGGAGCGTCCAAATGAACTGTGGCCTCCGACTGTAATCCAGAAGAAAAAAACAAAAAACCCTGTGCCCCAGGTATGAAAGGTTTGGGAAATGCTGTGTTAGAGATTCAACTCTCTTAAAGCTATTGCATGTCTTCAGCCTGGGCTGACCTGGATAAACGAATTCGGACCTCTACTTTCCCCCACCCGCCCCAGACGCGCCGCTGGGTGAAATACAAAGCATGTTAGGTTAATTCCACTGAGGGTTTCGACCGTCCCTCCCACCACGCAGGGTTGAACTAGAACAGGGGTCTGCAACCTGCGGCTCTCCAGATGTTCATGGACTACAAATCCCATCAGCCCCTGCCAGCACCATGCTGGCAGGGGCTGATGGGATTTGTAGTCCATGAACATCTGGAGAGCCGCAGGTTGCAGACCCCTGAACTAGAAGAAGACCTCCCCTCCCTCTTTCCCCAGCTTAAAGCAGTGCTACATGAGCTCCCCGATCTGGAGGCAGCCCTGGCATAGTCCCACCCACCCCAAAAAAGCCTCTGGAGAAAAACTCCCTTCCGGTTCTTTTAAACCACTCTGACATCCAAAGGCACTCTTCTTGCAACATTAGGACTAACTGTATAACTGGCATGTTCTAGTCAAGTCTCTCACCTAACCCCCCTTTCTCTGTGCAACACCCTCCCCCAGCCGCCACTGCAGTCCGTCTGCCACCCCCAATCCCCTTCTCCCTTCCATGCTAGAAGTTTTTATCTTATTGGTTTCGGGCTAGCACAGGGCCAGTGTGAGCCAGTGTGTCAAACAGGGCCCAGTGCCTTTGAGAGTCTGGTTACCGGTGAGGGATTTATATCCGATTTTTAGGGACACCCGGACGATCCTCCGGAGTCTCTTTGTACTGCATAATGTCACCTGCTGCGCTAGAACGGACGCCTACAAAATCCTAAAGCTATTTCTCAGGCAGTTTATAATAAGCCCCCTTCCCACCCCCACCCACGCCTCCCTGTGCCTCCCCCTCCCAACCCCCCTCCTCATTTTCCCCGACTCCCGCTCCCTCCTCCCCCACGCACACAATATAACGTGAGAGCCAAAAGCAGCCCTGGGGGAAGAGGGAGCTGGGGCGCAGGGGGAGGCAGTTATGTTACCCAAGCGTCCAGGCGCATGCGCTTTACGGACTGGTTCTCCCCCTCGGCCTCGGTGGTGGGTCTCAAGAGGCCGAGAGAGGAGCCAAAGTCGGCCCGGGACTGGTCTTCCCGCTCGTTGCCCTCATAGGAGCTGGCGTTGCTGCTGAGGCTGTCGACAGGCGAACGTCCCGTGGGCTCGTGGCGGGCCTGGTGAGGAAAGGAGGAGAGCGGCGTGGCCGTGTTGCGTTCCCGGTTGGGCGAAACAGGCTCCGACTTGATACTGATGTTTGGGTTGGTGTTGACGGTCAATGTGGTGGCATGAGACAAGTGACTTCCTTGTCTGAGGGGGGACACAAAAGGGACACGCACACAGACACACAGAGAAGGGCTGTTAGAATGAGGTCAAACTCTGTCATAATAGGTTTTCCGACTGGCCTTCTAGCTCAAGGGGCCAGTGGTGACTCACACGGCCTCAATGCTAGGCATTATTGTCCAACGGCAGCTCTTCCCACAACACTCCCCATTTGCTAGTGATGTTCCTCAGACAGCCGTCTCCTTTTGGGGCCCAAAATCTGTGAAGATCACAAGAAGAGTTTGGATTTATACTACCCCCCCCCCCCTTTCTCTCCTGTAAGGAGACTCAGAGGGGCTTACACACTCCTTTTTCCCTTCAGTGTATTGTCGAAGGCTTTCACGGTCGGATTGAACTGGCTGTTGTGGGTTTTCTGGGCTGTGTGGCCGTAGTTTGGTGGATCTTATTCCTGACGTTTCACCTGCATCTGTGGCTGGCATCTTCAGAGGTGTATCACAGAGAAAAGCCTGTTACACACTGTGTCTACCCTGAGTCAGCCTCCCGGTCTACCCAGCACCATACAGCCTATTCTAATGGATAAAAGTTATCAAAGGCCTTTATCAGCCCCATCAGTTGGAGATACCGGGGATGAACCCGGGATCCTCTGTCTGCAAACAGTGCATTCTGCCACAGAGTTATGGAACCCACAAACAGCCTGCAATCCCTCTGGCTACAGCTGAACTTCTGACTCGGCTCCTGGTGATGAACAAATCAGCCCCACTCGGTTTGTGAAGGACAACAAGGGGTGCCTTTGCCACAAAGTTAAAGTCAGCCTGGTAGTTTTGCTGCGCCGCTTATGTAAGTGCCCGATCCTTTTTCCCTTTGCAGGTCAGAAGTCAGGCCTGGTGGCCAGTTCGCTGCAGCGACAGCTTCGTGTCACCTCCTTCCGCCAGGGGCATGTTCGGAAATGTCTGCTGGTGACAGCACAAACCATGACAGGGGACAGGTTGCGGCTGGGTGAGTGCAGAAGGGCAGCACGACTCGGACATTTCTCCTTGGTCAGGCCTTTCTTCTGCCGCCTCCCCCTCCAAACCAGAAGAAGTTGCTCTGTCCCCAGGAATCCCAGACTCTCTTTCTCAACCCAAATGAGACGACTTGGAATCTGAGCACGGCAAGAGATCTGGGCATCCTGACAGTCAGAGCAGCTCCTCCATGGAACGGGCTTCCTCGGGAGGTAGAGGGCTCTGCTTCTTTGGAAGGGGACAGCAAGGCTGATTCTGTGCACTTGGGCAGACTGTGAGAAGGAGGGATGGAAGAGGCGAGTCAGGGGGTTGGCTCTCATGGCCCTTTCTTCCATGCGGATCACCACTTTGGGGTCAGGAGGGAATTTCCCTCTAGGCCAGACTGGCCATGGATCCTAGGGAAGGGGGGGTGTTTGGGGTTTTTTGGCCTTCCTCTTGGTGTAAAGCAGAAGTCACTGCAGAAGGAGTGGGGTGTGGGGAGACTGTTGTGAATTTCCTGTGTTGTATGCAGGGGAGGGAGGGGGGGAATTGGATTAGATGATCCTTGAGGTCCCTCCCAGCTCTTTGTTTCTATGTTTTTAAGTGTTCCACCTTATGAGTCTGTAGTCTTAGTCTCTATTTTTGCCCTTTTGGGGAGACAGCCTGCTGATAAGCTGCAGGTATCAGTTGCTGGTATGGTGTAATGGCTGGAGGGTCGCTCTAGGATTTGGAAGACACAGGCTCTGCTCACTGGAAGATTTTGGGGCCAATGTATCTCATAGGTTTTTGGGGATGATAACACAGAGAAGAGGAGAGTAATGAATGCCACCCTAAATACCTTAGAACACAGGTGTCAAGCTCGCGCCCCTCCAGATGTTATGGACTACAGTTCCCATCATCCCCTGCCAGCATCATGCTGGCAGATGATGGGAACTGTAGTCCATAACATCTGGAGGGCCGCAAGTTTGATACCTAAGAAGAAGCGCAGGATAAAATGTGAGGGCCTTTTGAGGGTTCCTTGGGCTCTCTAGAAGCTGGTAATATACTGCCAGCAGTTTCCATTTTCCTAGTACTGCTTGGCCACAATTGCCCTCCTGGCTTTTAAATCAACCGGAGGCAGGATTTGCATGTGTAAATCAATACAGGAAGCAGAATAAATCCTTTGCCAGCTGAGAAAAAGGAGGCTTTAGGGAGCAGAAGCAGGACTCACGGCAAGCGGAGCCCCAGTTTTCTTCTGTAAAATGTTAGAGGGTCTGGAAATGTGAATGTCTCAACTAAAGGGGTCCAAATGTCGACATTTGAAAATCCCTTCCAAGCCACAGAAGGTCCCCCTTTGGCCTCTTGTCGCTCAGCACAAGTGTTCTTTGCATGATGGGAGTGTGAAGCCAGAAGCCGTTTTGTAACTTCAGGAGAAATCTGTGCAGTTTCACTGGGGGATTTCAGGACACACGTTTGGAAATGAGAGCCCTGCTGGATCAGGCTGAGGATCTGTCTGGCTTTCCACACCTGGTCCCCCACTGGAACCACCCAGGTATTGCCAAAGTGCATAAAGGCAACCCCACCTCCACTGTTTGTAGTCACTGACGTTCAAAGTATTGTATTATTTATTGTATTTGATATTAATACGCTGCTTTTAATGGGGTTTTAATGATTCAAAGACTATAGAGCCATTTACTATGATTTATTTAATGATCTGAGATTTATTGATTTTATTTTGTGCTCTATTTGTATATTCATGTTCACCGCCCTGAGCCCTTCGGGGGAGGGCGGTATATAAATGTAATAAATAAGTAAGTAAGTAAGTAAGTAAGTAAGTAAGTAAGTAAGTAAGTAAATAAATAAATAAATAAATAAATAAATAAATAAATAAATAAATAAATAAAGGTAAACCGCATGGGAACAGGAAGGTTTCACTCAGCTACCGTAGCTGAGAAGCAGTGGCGTATCTAGGGGGGGACAGACAACCCAAGCGCCACTTTCCAGTGTCACGTGTTTGGCCAGTCTCCCCACAGCCTCCCCATCAGAAGCAAGCAGAGGGCGGCAGAAGCAAGCCCGGGAAGGAAAGCTTTGTCTGCATCTGTCCAACTGCTGCCCTTTCACTCCCCCCCACCCCGCCTCTTCTGTCTGAGCCCTTTCAGGCTGGGACAGGAGAGGCCGGGGGGGGGGGGGCATGCTTCTCAGCCCAGCATGCCAGATCACCCCCATTCCTGCCTCTCCTGTCTAAGCCCTTTAGCACTCTTTTTCAGAATCCACATGCCCTGGGGACGGGGGGAGCTTTCTTCCTGGATCTCTCCTACAGTTGTGGCGGGGTGGGGGTGGGGGGTTGCTAGATTGTAGCTAGATACGCCCCTGCTGAGAAGAACACCAGAAAAACAAAGCTCAGGCCCACCCAATGGTCCACTCAAGTCCGGTGTCCGGACCGCCTTGCCCCCGCCCGGTGGATGCTGATGGGAAGCCCAGAAAGAAAGACGCAAAAGCCCTATCTGATTACTTGTCTCCCTGCAACTAGGATTCAGATGGACAGACCTCCCAAGAACAGGAGAAGAAAAGATAAATAGAACTTCCACATCCAAAGGCAGTGTACCACTGAATAGCAGGCGAAAGGGAGATCTGTTACCTTCAAGCCCTATCCTGTGAGCCTGCCAACATAACCTGTCTGGACAATTTGCAAGCAGGATCCTGAGCTAGATAGAGAGTCCCTTGCTTGCACACCACAGGGCACTCTTCATGTCATGATTAGTCACAAATGTGAAATGGAAACCTGCATGTTAGATAGAGGCAGTGTCCCTCAGAATACCACTCCAAGGGGGCGGGGGGAAGGGCTGCGCGACGCACCAGGCACGCTCCCTATGGGGGTGTGGCAAGGGCATTCCGGGGGTGTGGCGGGGGCGTTTTGGGGTGTGGCGGGGGTGTTCCAGGGCGGGACAGGGGCGGAGGAAGCACCAGTGTATCGGGCTCTTTTCCTCCTTCCTACGCCTCTGACCACTTGCCTGGGAGAAAACAATGTGTGTGTGGGGGGGGGGGGGCGGGGAGGCTCGCAGTAACAATCCCTGCTTGGAAGGAGGAAGAGCTCCTCTGACAGATCTGGCCAGCTTTCTCTGGGAACAGGATCTTGGCTCTGATTCTTGGGTTGAGTCACGATCCCAAAGCTTCTCTGAAGCCTGGCACAGGTTAATTCGTACCACTCGGAGCCCTTAAAAATCTGTTGCGATGCACTTACATTAGGTTACTTAGCGATACGGGAACAAGATGCTGCTGCTGCTGCTGCTGCTGCTGCTGCTGTTGTTGCTGCTGCTGCTGCTGTTGCCAAGCAGAGATGTTGCCAAGAGACAATCCTCCCGGTGAGCTGAAAGCTGGGAGGGACGACAGATCTGCGCTGGTCAGCTGATAGTCTGAAAGGGAAACAGGTTTTTTTAGACTCTACGAAATGCTTCGCGCATCTGACAAAGTGGCCTCTGTGTCATGAAAGGTTTCGGAGAACTTAGGCAGATGGTGAGAAGGAAGGGATGAGCTGGTTATTGGCCCTCGTAGCCCTCTCTTACACGCCCCAGGGTAATGCTGATCACCACTTTGGGGCAAGGAAGGAATTTTGCTCCAGGCCAGATTTGCCAGGGATCCTGGAGGGTTTCTGCCTTCTTTTAGGCACAGTGTACTTGGAAGGGAGACTTCCAAGGAAGGCTCTGCAAAGGAAGACAACAGCAAACCACCTCTACTAAGCCAGTGTGGTGTCAGTGAATAGCAGGTGGATTCTAATTTGAATAACTGGGTTTGATTCCCCACTCCTCCACCTGAGTAGCACAGGCTTATCTGGTAAACCAGATGTGTTTCCACACTGCTACATCTCAGCTGGGTGACTTTGGCCTAGTCACAGTTCTCTCAGAACTCTCTCAGCCCCACCTACCTCAAATGCTGTCTGTTGTGGGGAGAGGAAGAGAAATGAGCTTGTAAGTCACCATGAGTCCCCTTATAGGAGAGAAAAGTGGGGTATAAATCCAAACTCCTCTTCTTCTACTTCTCACTTGCTTTGAAAGCCCCTTGCTGGGATCAACAGAGGACAGCTGCAACTTGACAGTACCATACACACTCACACACACACAAACACACAGGGCAAAGAAGTCCCTAAGGGAGTGGGAGATAATTGTGAATTTCCTGCGTTGTGCAGCGGGTTGAACTAGATGACCTTTGAGGTCTCTTCCAGCACCATGTTTCTAACAAGCATCTTAGTCTGATGCCATCAGACTCTTCTGTTATTTTGGAAACAAACCCGCAGAGAGAGAGAGAGAAACTTCATTTGCATCAGTTCACCAGTTTCGAGGCAAAGTAGGGAAGTGAAGCAAAGTTGAACTCTGGGTCCACAACACCTCAAATGGCTTGTGTGCACAACAAGCACTTACAAACAAACATGCCCATTCCCAAGAGTCGTAACTGCTGTTGCCAAATTAACCATACTGCATGAATACAGACACAAAGAAAGCCCAATAGGTTTTCGTCTTGATGCGGGGAAAACCATAGGAGACATGCTTATAAAATTAGGTACCACTAGATGGGGCTGTGACACACACAGACAGAAAAATAAGCTCTGGTTCATACTGAATTGGAGGCAGGGGAAATGTTCCTTAGGGCCCACTCACATGACTGCCACCAAAGAAACCTGCACATTGCCACCCCCAGGGCTGCGATGGTGAGACAGTCATGTGCCTGCAACATCGCATGCATAAAAATACAGCAAGCTGCCCTGCTGCATCAGACCAAAAGCGCTCAGTTTCAGATGCTGCTGAAAAATCCTCAGCAGGACAGGACTGATTATGGCTTTTTCCTATTATTGGTCCACAACAGAGGTACGCTGTCTCTGTCCATGCAAGTTCCCTTCTGAGATCAAGGTTAATAAGTGTGAAGGAAACTGCCCTACTGGATCAGACCAGGGATCCACCTCACTCAGCGATCTGTTTCCTGCAGTAGCAGTTGGCCAGATTCACTTTTTAAGCAAACGGTTTTGGAAGAAAGTGGGAAAACATGCTAAAAGTTAACCCTGCAATGCATTCCGTCAAATGCATACCATCAAATAATAATAATAATAATGAAGAAGAAGAAGAAGAAGAAGAAGAAGAAGAAGAAGAAGAAGAAGAAGAAGAAGAAGAAGAAGAAGAAGAAGATGATGATGATGAAGAAGAAGATGAAGATGAAGATGAAGAAGTAGATGAAGAAGTAGATGAAGAAGTAGATGAAGAAGTGTAGTAGTTTGAGGGTATATAGGGTAAATGTTGTGGGTTTTCCAGGTTGTATGGCCGTATTCCAGTAGTATTTTCTCCTGAAGTTCCAGTAGTATTTTCTCCTGCATCTGGCAGCCACAGCCTCCTGCATCTGGCTTGGCACTTTTATTTCCTGAAAACACACTTGTGGATCTTTCCGAAGATCGTGTGTGTGTTCATACATTTCCAGGATGAAATGTGCAATTCAGCATGGGCTCAACCCTTCCCCACTGAAAATGGCTTCTCCACCCCACCATGACCACAAGAGAGCTGACAGCCCCCACAGCAACTAGCAGCAGTGACAGATGATGTTAAAAAGGGACTGCACAAATTCACAGATGAGGTTGGACGACAGCTACTACCTACGATGGCTGAATAGATCCTCCATGTTCGAAGATAGCATGTCAGCAGGAGGGGACGCGGCTCAGTGGAAGAGCCTCTGATTTGCATGCAGAAGGTCCAAGGTTCAATCCCTGGCATCTCCAGTTAAAAGGGCCAGACAGTAGGTGATGTGAAAGACCCCTTTCTGAGACCCTGGAGAGCAGATGCCAGTCACAGTGGCCAATACTGATGGTCTGACGGTCTAATGGACTGATAGTCTAATGCAGTTCAGTTGCTGGGGTGCAACAATGGGAAAGGGCTATTACCTTCAAGGCTCTGCTGGTGGGCTTTTTTTGGGAGGGGGTCTCTTTGATGGCCACTGTGAGAAATAGGAAACTGAACAAGATAGGTCTAATTGGTCTAATTCATCAGGGCTCTCATGACATGATAACTAATAAGAGTAAAGGGGGTGTGTGTGTGCGCGATGGTCTAGTAGATAAAAATCAATGAAATCTAGATTCAAATCCCCATTTGCCCTGAAGCTCAGGCCCCTTCCGCACATGCAGAATAATGCACTTTCAATCCACTTTCCATGCACTTCGAAGCTGGATTTTACCGTGCGGAATAGCAAAATCCACTTGCAAACAATTGTGAAAGTGGATTGAAAGTGCATTATTCTGCATGTGCGGAAGGGGCCTCACTGGATAACCTTGGACAAGACATTCTCTCTCTCCCTCTCTCTCTCTCTGAGGCTAACCTTGGAGGAAAGGTAGGATAAAAACAGATAGGTCTGGGTAAATAAAACTTCCATGTATAAAGGCAGGGCACTGTGTGCGTAAAGTACTGACAAGCCACTGCCAAGGGGCTTTCAAGGCAAGCAGAGGTGGTTTGCCCCTTGCCTTCCTCTGTAGACCTTCCTTGATGGCCTCCCATCTGAGTACCAATCTTGCTTAGCTTCTGAGATCTGGTGAGTTCGGGCTTTCCCATGCTGCCTTCTTTCCCACAAAGGCAGGGTATTGCTGAGAGCCAATCGGTAGGAGAGCAGCAGCAGAGCGTGGCAGCGTGCTAGACTAGGCTCAGATCCCCACTTCTGCCATGGAAGTGTGCCGGGTGACCTTGAGCCAGCCACCTATTCTCAGCTTAGGCGACCTCACAGGGTTGTTGTGAGGGTAAAATGAAGGATGGGAGAATGCTGTCATCCACTTTGGATCCCTGCGAGGCAGAAAAGTTGGGTGTAAATGAAGTAAGTACATACAGTGGAACCTTGATTTTCGTTGCCTTCGGTTTTTATCGTTTCAGTTTTCATCGATTTTTTCAGTGAAAAATTTGTCTCAGTTTTCATCGATTTGCCTCGGTTTTCATCGATTTGCAGTAAGGTGCAGGGGTTTGTGGAGAAAAATCACCCGGACAAAGCTGTTGCAGGCCGTATCTGCAACTTGTTTAATGACAATGTCTTGCCCCATTTCAGACAAATATTAAAGAGGCGTCAGAAGCAGACCTCTTTGGACAGCTTTCTGGTGCGACATTGGTCCACTGGCTCTGAAGCTGGTCCTAGTGTTATTGTTTGTTACTGTTTTCAGCATTAAACACTATGTTTATTCACCAAAAAACGTGTTTTTGATATGTTTTTTGGAGTGCCTGGAACGCATTAATTGGATTTACATTGATTCCTATGGAAAAGTTTGCCCCGGTTTTCATCGGTTTCAAATTTCATCGATTCTTTTCGGACGGATTACCAACGAAAACCGAGGTTCCACTGTACATAAAATTGCCATCTCTGCCAAGTCCTGCTTAGGGGCTTCTTGGAAGCCATTTGTTGGTTAGTTTAAACAGACTTTGGTGGAGAAAAGAGTGCTCTCCCGTGATAAAATAATAAAAAAAATCTCTGGATTTCTAAGGTTCAAGCCAGTTTTTCTGCATAATTTATTTTAATTGTTGCTTGTACACCCCCCCCCCTTCTTGAGGGTGGGAAAGGGGTATCAACCATAAGAGTTTCTGGCGCTCTCACCAGACATGTTTCGACACCGAAAGTCTCTCTCTCTCTCTACCACCTTAAAATTAAAGAAGAGCTTTTGTGCAACAGAAACCGGGCTGACGTCTTCTCATGTGGGATGTCCCAAAGGAAGGAATGGAAACCCCCTGAACATTTGAAATAAAAATCTCAGAAGACAAAGCTCTGCATTTCTGACGGAGGAGGGGATTCTTTCCACCAGAAACCGTCTGCCTCCAAACAAGGTATTTTTTCCCCCTTCCCTAAAGGCGGTTCCATCATATTGTCTCTTGGGGTTTGACATGAACACAATGAAACCCAAATATTTGGTGGGCCCCTCAGCTGTCCGGTCCTGTCCCATTCTTGCTTTGGGTGTCTGCAGTTTCTGTCACACACACACACACACACACACACACACAATGCCCCACCCCATATGCTCAAAAGTGATGACTGAACAGCTGCAAAATTCTCTGGGAAAATGTGGGTCACATCCCCCCAGATGGCTGGAAGAAAAACAGACCCACTTCAGAAGAGCCCTGTGGGATCAGATCAAAGGTCCATCTAGTCCAGAATCCTTTTTTCACACAGAAAGGTATCAGAGGCTTCTAGGAAGCCCATAAGCGGAACATGAGGTCATAGTTCTCCCATCAGAATTGCCAACAACTGTCAATCAGAGGTAGACTGCCATTGAAAAAGGGGGTTTAGTTCAGCAATCGTAAGTAATAAGTCATTGGCAGACCTAGCTTTGGCACGACTAACGAGTCATGAGAGATACAAAGAGCCCCCGAGTCACAATAACCCGTCTGAGTATACTGGGCAGCGGTGTTAGCTTAGGGGTGGGAGACCCAGGTTCAAATTCAGCCACAAGCCTCCCTTAGTGACATAGGACCAGCTTCTTGGGCTCTCCCTTAGCCTAACCCGCCTCACAGTGCCATCATGATGACGAAGAGCAGGGGAAGGGATCTCTGCAAGCCACTCGAAGCTCTTCTGAGAATAAAGATGTGTGTGGTAATTGAATCAACATATTCATCAAGGATGCAAAGTCAAGCAAAGCAGGGAAGGGGATGGGGTGTGGGGGAAAGCCTGGTGTTTTGCAGTGGCCAAAGTACAGCATATACTTTGGATGCAGAAGGTGAAAGACCTCTGCTTGAGACCCTGGAGAGCAGCTGCCAGTCTGAATGGATACTACTGACCTTGTCAGACCAACCAATGGTCTGACTCAGTATGAAGAAGAAGAAGAACAGAGGCGTTCCTCCCATTGGGCAAAGTGGGCAGTTGCCCAGGGCGCCACCTTGTGGGGGGCGCCAGAAATGCAGGTTCGTTTGTGGGATTTTTAAAAATTTTCAGTGTTTATTTCTGTTTTTGGCCTGCAGGGGGCGCAGGTTTTAGGCTAGCACAGGGGTAGGGAACCTGCGGCTCTCCAGATGTTCAGGAACTACAATTCCCATCAGCCTCAACCAGCATGGCCAATTGGCCATGCTTACAGAGGCTGATGGGAATTGTAGTTCCTGAACATCTGGAGAGCCGCAGGTTCCCTACCCCTGGGCTAGCAGCACCAAAAATTCAGGGATGTTTCTGGAGACTCTCCTGATGCTATCATCCAGGTTTGGTGAGGTTTGGTTCAGGGAGTCCAAAGTTATGGACTCCCAAAGGGGGTGTCCCATCCCCATTGTTTCCAATGGGAGCTAATAGAAAATGGGGGCTACACCTTTGAGGGTCCATCACTTTGAACCCCCTGAACCAAATTTCACCAAACCTGGGTGGTATCATTAGGAGAGTCTCTTAAAGATACCCTGACAGTTTGGTGCTGCTAGCTTAACAATTGCACCCCTGACAGCAGGCACCCCCCAAATTTCCCCAGATTTTCCTTTTAAATCCCCCCCTTTGGCATGGATTTAAAGGGAGAATCTGAGGTCCCCAGTTTAAACATTGAACAGCATCACTTTCAATGTTGTTTAAACTGGGGACCCAAGATTCTCCCTTTAAGATGGATTTAAAAGGAGAATCTGGGCTCCCTAATTTAAACACCAATGAAAGTGATGCTGTTTGGGGGTGGATTCCAGCATCACAGCAGCCGCCCATGGGGGGAGGGGGGCGCAAACCTCAGATTTTGCACCAGGCTCCATTTTTCCTAGCTACCCCTCTGCCTGGAGGGGAGGGAGAAGGGACTGTCGGCTACCAGCTGGTGGGGGGCAGGGGGGCAGGGCAGGGGAGTCTAATGTCCCTGGCCTCGGAGAGCTGTTTTTATCAGCACTGAGGCCAGGGGTGGGGCTTTGGGAGGTGTGGCCACACCCCCAGGGGTGGGTGGGAGCATGGCCTCACCCACAACCCCCCCATAAAAAATCTATACCTATGTCACTGGAGGAGGGTGGCAAGGTGAGTATTGGGATGGGAGGAGGGTGACAAGGTGAGGATTGTGAGAGGAGGGTGGCAAGGTGAGTATTGGGATGGGAGGAGGGTGACAAGGTGAGGATTGGGGGAGGAGGTTGGCAAAGTGGGGATTGTGGTGGGAGGAGGGTGGCAAGATGAGGCTTGTGGTGGGGGAGGGTTGAAAGGTATGGCTAGCGTGGGGTATAAATCCAAACTCTTCTTTTTCTTCTAAGTGAAGATGGTACCAGTTTCCCATAGGGGCTTAACCAGTTCCCAGCCATTAGGGATGCAGGAAGCAATGGAGCATCGCCTGCTGGACCAGAATTGCTCCTGGCAAGCTTCTCTGGGGCTCTGCCCAGACCCAGGTGGCTACGGCATATGAGAACAAGGGACCTTAATCAGGGCACTAGAATGCCTTGAATTGGCGTGACTTCTAGAAAGTAGAAGTAGAAAGTACCTGGAAGTAGGGGTGGGTAGCGTGGTGGCCAAGTTTGCAGATGATACCAAATTATGTAGGGTGGTGAGAACCGCAAAGGATTGCAAAGAGCTCCAAGCAGACCTTGATAAATTAGGTGAGTGGGCTAAGAAATGGCAAATGCAGTTCAATGTAGCAAAATGTAAAGTGATGCACATAGGGGCAAAACATCCAAACTTCACATACACGCTACAGGGGTCAGTGCTATCAGTCACAGACCAGGAAAGGGATTTGGGCGTCTTAGTTGATAGTTCCATGGGAATGTCAACTCAATGCATGGCAGCTGTGAAAAAGGCAAACTCTATGCTGGGGATGATTAGGAAAGGAATTGATAATAAAACTGCAAAGATTGTCATTCCCTTATATAAAGCCGTGGTGCGACCGAACTTGGAGTACTGTGTTCAGTTCTGGTCGCCACATCTCAAAAAGGATATTGAAGAGATAGAAAAAGTGCAGAGAAGGGCAACAAAGATGATTGAGAGATTGGAGCACTTTCCTTATGAAGAGAGGCTGCAGCGTTTGGGACTCTTTAGTTTGGAGAGGAGACATCTGAGGGGGGATATGATTGAAGTCTATAAAATTATGCATGGGGTAGAAAATGTTGACAGAGAGACATCTTTCTCTCTTTCTCACAATACTAGAACCAGGGGGCACCCATTGAAAATGCTGGGGGGAAGAATAAGGACTAAAAAAAGGAAACATTTTTTCACGCAACGTGTGATTGGTGTTTGGAATATGCTGCCACAGGAGGTGGTGATGGCCACTAACCTGGATAGCTTTAAAAGGGGCTTGGACAGATTTATGGAGGCGAAGTCGATGTATGGCTACCAATCTTGATCCTCTTTGATCTGAGATTGCAAATGCCTTAACAGACCAGGTGCTCGGGAGCAACAGCCGCAGAAGGCCATTGCTTTCACATCCTGCATGTGAGATTCCAAAGGCACCTAGTGGGCCACTGTGAGTAGCAGAGAGCTGGACTAGATGGACTCTGGTCTGATCCAGCTGGCTTGTTCTTATGTTCTTATGATCTCCAGGTGCCTGTTTGGGCAGGTGGCTCCCTTGTAAAGAAAAGGAACCTACATCCCCCCCACCCCTCCCTTTTAAGAATCTATCTGCAAATTAGAGCAACTGTGACCAACAGCACCAGCGTGATCTGCCACCACCCCAAGCAAGACACCACTCAAGCAGACAGAGGCCGGGCTGCATCCCATAATTAACCAAGGCGTATGTGTCCTCACACCTCATTCCATTCTGCAACTTCAGCCTGTTCTCTTAAGACCTTTCGCTGGATCTCTGTCATGCCCACTTCAGGCTCCTAGTCCTTAATTCTAAAGACTCTCCTCTCTTCCTCCTTGCCTTCAAAATACTCAGCCCTTATACTGGATCAGACAAAGGCTCAGTTGTCTACCTTGTTTCCAGCTTTTGAAAAAATGACAAGCAAGGATATGACACCACTGAGAACCATTCCCTCGTCCGTCATGAGCTTGCAGGTAGACCGCCATTGTAAATGGAGGTTTCGCTGAGCTGTTAGAGCTAAATGAATGTGACAAATGCATTTCAAAGTCATCTAAGGTCTGGACCTTCTGGTAGGTCATAGAACCCCTTCCACAGGGTTGCGAGACACAACACCAGTGTCCCCATTGTGGTGCCCAAGGGTGCCAGTGTCCACCAACACCTTTTCTGGCACCCATCAAGTTTTTTTTTAAGTGGACGGGGCCAAGTAAGGCTTTTGCCCAGCAAGGCCTCTGACTGACTACGAGAGAATTCAGTAGTTGCACAGATTTTTTAAAAATGTTGAAGAAGAAGAAGAAGAGGAGGAGGAGGAGTCTCCAAAGAACTGTGACTAGCCCAAGGTCACTCAGCAGGCATGTGTTGGAGTACACAAGCTAATCTAGTTCACCGCATAAGCCTCCACAGCTCAGATGGCAGAGCAGGGAATCAAACCTGGTTCTCCAGATTAGAGTACACCTGCTATTGTGTACAGTTCTGGGCACAGCAATTCAAGAAGGATATTGACCAACTGGAATGGGTCCAGAGGAGGGCGACCAAAATGGTAAAAGGCCTGGAATCCATGCCCTACAAGAAGAGACGTAGGGAGCTGGGTATGTTTAGTTTGGTGAAGAGAAGGTTAAGAGGTGACACGATAGCCACGTTTAGATATTTGAAGGGTTGTCATGTTGGTGAGGGAACAAGCTTGTTTTCTGCTGTTCCAGAGACTAGGACCAGGAGGAATGGGTTCAAGGTGAAGGAAAAGAGATTCCACCTCAACATCAGGAAAAACATCCTGACAATAAAGGCTGTTCGATAGTGGAATACACTGCCTTGGAGGGTAGTGGAGTCTCTTCCTTTGGAGGTTTTCAAAGAGAGGCTGGATGGCATTCTGCATTCTGTGTTCCTGCATTGCAGCAGGTTGGACATGATGGCCCTTGTGGTTTCTTCCAGCTCTATGATTCTAGAGAGCAAGGGGGTCATGCCTTCTGCCCCTCTTTGCACACATGCTGGGAATGCAATTGTGGGGAGAAGTCCCTGAGTGACAGCTCTGTCCCTGGCTCTGGCCCTCGGTTTCTTGCTCCTGGTGCCCTGCTTGCATTTCCTGTCTCTGCTCTCTAAAGCCTGCTGCCATCAGTCCTGTCCTTGACACTACTGAGGTCATCATTCTGGCTCTCCCCCTTCTGGTCACATGGCTCCAATGCTTTGTGAAATTCTGTAACACGCTCGCTGATGATTAGGACACATGATTGGTGGGGCTGGAGACCATGGATCTAGGACAGGGGTGTCTAGCCCAGATCTAGGAGATCATACATTTATTTCCTTTCTCCTCAATAGGGACCTAAAGTGTAAGCATCCTCCTCCACTCCATGTGACCTTCAGGCTAACCCTGTGAGGCAGTCGAGACTGGGAGTGTCTGACTGGACCCTGGTCACCTGAGCAAGCTTCCACGGCAGAGCAAGGATTCGAACCTGGGTCTCCCAAACTCTACGCAGACACCGTAATCTGGCTCTCCAATACTGTTCAGAACATAGAAAGACGCAAACAACTGATCAATTTTGATCAGTCACCTAGATCTAGTATTAGGAGGATTTTGTTTGTCTAGGCCAGTGGTGACGAACCTATGGCACTCCAGATGTTCATGGACTACAATTCCAATTGGCCATGCTGGCAGGGGCTGATGGGAATTGTAGTCCATGAGCATCTGGGGTGCCATAGGTTCGCCACCATGGGTCTAGGCTATTCCCTACTCCCACCCATCATTACGCCCTTTCCTCTCTCCTCCACTTAGGATAAAGTAACCTAACGTGCTTCCTCCTCTCCCCCACAAAAATGTTGGGCTTTCTGCTAAGCCAGTTCTATATGAAGCAGCCCTGGGCAGAGTCAAACCGGTGGTCCAAAACAACATCAACAACAGCAGCAGCAGCAGGAGGCGGAGTCTGGATTTCCCCCTTCTTTTCTCAGTCGTAAAAAGTCCCAGAATAGCTTACAAACTCCTTCCCCTTCCCATAACAGGCCCCTTGTGAGGGAGGTGGGGCTGAGAGAGGTCTGGGTGAACTGTGACTAGGCCAAGGTCATCCAGCAGGCTTCATGTGGAGGAGCGGGGAATCAAACCCAGTTCCCCAGATTAGAGTCCACCGCTCTGTACTCTGCTGGCTCTCAGGCTGCTCTGAACGGCCGCAGATCTCAAGGTCCTTCGAAGTCCTGGTATCTGAAGGCCGAATGAGACTGTGATAAAAAGGATCCAGGATCTCCATCAGTCTACAGAAGGGAAGTGTGTGACTAGGATTTGGATCGCCACCACGCTGGAGAAGAGGAGAGATTTAACCGTTTCGTACCCGCTCAGTTCCACTAACCCAGCGGTTCTCAACCTGGGGGTCGGGACCCCTTTGAGGGTGGAACAACCCTTTCACAGGGGTCGCCTAAGACTCTCTGCATCAGTGTTCTCCATCTGTAAAATGGATAAATGTTAGCGTTGGGGGTCACCACAACATGAGGAACTGTATTAAAGGGTCGCAGCGTTAGGAAGGTTGAGAACCACTGCACTAACTTCGTGTGTTCCTTGCATATTTTAAGGGGGGACAGGTTTCAAACAACAGTTCTCCACAGGGAACCTGTTTCTGATTAGTGGAACCAAGCAGACTGTGAAGGGTTAAATCCCTTCATTCCCTCTGCCCAGAACCTAATTCAAATTGCAGCTGCATATGCAATTTGCCTCTTATGGACAGAGACCTATGCTGTTAGGCTCTGAGATCCTAGAGGTGCCAGCATTGAACCAGGGTCGTCTGCAAGCCCGACAAGTGCTCCACACAACATATGGAGCAGTCTTAGACCGCTAGTCTCTCTCGCACAATACTGTCTGCTCCAGCTGGCAACTGTTTCTTTTCCAGCCCTGCTCTCGAAGATCCTTTTTAACCACAGTTAAAGCCTGGATTTTCTGAATACAAAACATTTGCGCTGCCACTCAGACGTGCCTTGCAGCCTGAATTGTTTACCTAGAACCCCAAAGCCACACATTTACGAAGCTGCCCTATGCTCAAAGTCAGAAGACTTCCTAGTTTTCCTAACTGGTCACTTTCGTTCCCCAACTACTGACTCAGAATTGTATAAGTTTCTCATTAGATCTGCATCTCATTAGAACGGCACTTTAGGGAGCGTCCCAGACGTCAAGCAAACATCTATCAAGCCCACTTATATTCTGACTGGCAGCAGCTCTCCAGGGCATAAAGCAGAGAAAGCTCTACCAGCATGGGGTAGTGATTATGAGAGCGTGGTGTGGTAGTTAAGAGAAGAAGAAGATTTATATCCCCCCTTCCTCTCTCCTGCAGGAGACTCAAAGGGGCTGACAATCTCCTTGCCCTTCCCCCCTCACAACAAACACCCTGTGAGGTGGGTGGGGCTGAGAGAGCCCAAGGTCACCCAGCTGGCGTGTGTGGGACTCTGCACAGGCTAATCTGAATTCCCCAGATAAGCCTCCACAGCTCAAGCAGCAGAGCGGGGAATCACACCCGGTTCCTCCAGATTGAATGCACCTGCTCTTAACCACTACACCACTGCTGCTCCTAGCAGGTGGACTTTAATTGGGAGAACTGGGTTTGATTTCCAACTCCTCCACATGAGCAGTGGACTCTGTCTGGTGAACTGGATTTGCTTCCACACTCCTACAATCCAGCTAGGTGACCTTGGGCCAGTCACGGTTCTCTCGGAGCTCTCTCAGCCACGCCAACCTCACCAGGGGAGCCGAAGGGAAAGGAGTTTGTAAGCTTTGTAGGCTACCTGACAGGAGAGAAATGTGCATAGATCCAAATTCTTCTTCTTCCCCAAGTCAGCCCACAGCAGCAGACAAATCGTGTGGATCAGCTCAATTTGGTCTCACAGTGAAACAGGGTCCATGGGCAGAAAGAACGCAGTATGGAAAGGCAACCAACCATTCCAGCTGTCAACAGCAGAACTCTGAAGGGGAATAGCCGATTCGGGGGCAGAGAGGAGTAGGAGTTGAATTTATATCCCCCTTTCTCTCCTGTAAGGAGACTCAAAGGGGTTTACAAACTCCTTTCACTCCCCCCCCCCCGCTGCCCACAACAAACACCCTGTGAGGTAGGTAGGACTGAGAGAGCTCCAAAGAACTGTGACTTGACCAAGATCTCCCAGCTGGCATATGTTGGGAGTGCACAAGCTAATCTAGTTCACCAGATAAGCCTCCACACCTCAAGTGGCAGAGCAGGGAATCAAACCCGGTTCTCCAGATTAGAGTGCACCTGCTCTTAGCCACTACACCACGCAGGCTCAGAAGTGGGTGGGTGGGGGGGATAAGTTGATAAGAAAAGATGGACAGGTGAGGGAGAAAAATAGCCCAATTCTACCTAATTCTCATTGCCAAAGAGCCCTGCTGGATCAGGCCAGTGGTCCATCGAGTTCAGGTCTATCAGATCTCACACACTGGTCAATCAGTTACTCTAAAAGTCCAATAACAGGGCATAGAGAACTTCCTCTGATGCTGCCCCCTGCAACGGTATTCAGAAGATTACTGTCTCTGAATGTGAAGTTTTCCTTTAGTGGCCACGGTTAGAAGCCACTGATAGACCTCCATAAATCTGTCTAATCCCTTTTTAAAAGCCATCTGTGCCTGAGGCCAACACTATATTCTCCAGCAGTGGATTACATGTTTTGGTTGTTGTGGGCTTTCCGGGCTGTGTGGTCGTGGTCTGGTAGATCTTGTTCCTAACGTTTCGTCTGCATCCGCGGCTGGCATCTTCAGAGGTGCATCACAGAGAGAAGTGTGTTACACACTTTGTGCTGCACGGGCAGAGAGGTACAGGCTGGCTATTAGGACTGTGAAAGTCCGCAACAACCAATTGAGTCCGGCCATGAAAGCCTTCGATAACACATCAATGCCATGTTTTGATCGCTTCTCTGAGTAAAAAAGCATCCTTCCTCTGCTGCCTTCTCTGCTTTTCTCTGCCAAGGAGCCGTCAGAAATCCCATTAATGGGGTCCTCAGAGTGGGTTCAGAAGGAGACATCCCACCAGGATCTGGCTCAGAGAAACCCTTCTGTCCTGAGCTCTGATGACCATCAATAGGCCCCATCAGAGACTGGTGGGGGGGAAAGTATCCAGACATCCCTCCCTCCAGCCTGGACCCAAGTCTTGCTGAGAGTCCCCCAGTTTTCCAAGCATCTTGTGGCTTACCTGTGTTGTATGCCGTAGGCATAGCCGAGAAGGGCAAGCCCTGTGTCAGGAGACTCGGAGTAGCCACAGAAACGACTGGTGTGGTCAAAGAATGTGTTGCTTGAGACACGACAAGCCGCTGAGTGTTCTGCTGGGGAAAGCAAACGGGAGCAAAGGAAGGGGGTTATAGCAGGAAATGCGGTGGCAGGCTCTCCAGCCTCGGTTTGAGAGCAAGAAGGGTTCAAATTTCCTTTGTCAAATCAGAATTTCAAAGTGTGGGTTGAAATTGTTTTGTTAACCATGGTTAGACCCAACCTGCCTACAGATATCGTGGTTTAATCCCGGCCGATCACTTTGCCACAAGGCAGGGCAAGGAGACCAAGTGGGTCTCTGCGATGGAAAAAATGGAAGCAGCAAAACCAGAATCTGTCTAGGCAAACCAGGATTTGAATCATTATCTGGGAGTCGAACCTTGGTTTCACCAGCTACCCCTGGTTTTGTGTTATTGCCTGAAGTCAGCCAGCGTATTCTTCTCACCCAAATTTATATTTTCCCTATAATCAGGAGATTAACTTCAGCACCTTTTACAGCCCTTTGGCAGGAATACCAAACATGGACACACGCATGCAAATAGATGCCAAGATGCTTCATTTGCATAAATTATACAAGCCACATAAATTCTGCTCAGATTTTTTTCTTAAGTATGACAAGTGTATGACATAAGTGTATGACAAACCTTAGGAGGGAAAAAGCATGAGTAGGGGGAACACACCCCAATTTTAGGGATTTGGAAACCACTCTATGAAGAAGAGGTAAAAATAATGCCGAAGTAATGCAAAACCTCGCTGCCTGGACGCAATTGCTCTCTTTAAGTATTTGTCATTTGGAGGGGGGCAGGGAGCTGTTCCTGTTGGCAGAAGAGGACAGGACTCACAATAACGGGTAAAAATTAGGGGAAGAGAGGTACAGGCTGGATATCAGGACAAAAAAATTATATTCAGAATAGTTCAGCAGCGGTATCGGCTGCCTAGGGTGGTGGTGAACTCCGCCTCTTTGCCAGTCTTCAAGCAGAGGCTGGACAAACACTTGTCAGGGATGCTCAGAGGTGGAGCTACCAGGGGGACGGCGGGAGGGGGGGGCATATTGCACCGGGCTCGTGCCTGGGGGTGGGGAATTGCCACCCACCCCGCCCACACACATACTTACCTTAGTTCAGCCTGAAAGCAGAGGCTGGAAAAGCGGCCTGTTCACTTGAGGCTGAAAACGGCTTGGTGGGAACTACACTTCCCAGGAGACCTTGTGAGCCCCAAGGTCTCCTGGGAAGCGTAGTTCCCACCAGGCCACTTTCAGCCTCAAGTGAACAGGCCGCTTTTTTTCCAGCCTGCATTTTCAAGCTGTACTAAGGTAAGTGTGTCAATGGCATGAAACCAGGCGCTGCGAGGTGGGCGAAAACGACAGAGCGCGCGACCGGCGCAGCATGGCCTAGCCAAGCCTTTGGGGATGTTTCTAGGTTAGGTCTGTAGGAACCTAGCAATTCTCAGATGTCCAGGAACTTCTAATTCCATCAGCCCCTACCAGCATGGCCAATTGGCTATGCTGACAGAGGCTGATGGGAATTGTAGTTCCTGAACATGTGGAGAGCCGCAGGTTCCCTACCCCTGCTCTAGGCTGATCCTGCATTAAGCAGGGGTTGAACTAGACGGCCTGTATGGCCCCTTCGAACTCTATGATTCTATGACGCCACAGCAGTCCTGAGAGAATTCGAGACTCATGCTGTATTTCCCAAGGCAAGGGTGTAGGCAACAAGCTGTGGTTGTGCCCCTCCAAAACACGAATTGACTCCGAATCACGAGTCCCGCCTAAACCATTATTAAGCGCCGAGCTGGGGGAAGCAGGTTTTTCCTGGCAGGTGCCTGTGGCTGACATTCGCTGGGATTGTGACCACTGTCCTCATCCTCTGCAGAGAATATGAGACCAAATTCTTTTCGTGGTGAGGCTGGGATGTCCGCTCCCTCCTTTTTCTTCACTCAGAAGGTCACCTCAGGTCCTTTAAATGGCAGGAGGGAGGGGCGGGGGACAGACACTGACCGGGGACTCTGGAGGAAACAAATTCTCAAGCCCCTGCACATTTTTGAGCCCCTACAGGTTCTCAAAATTCACTGCTCTCTCCTTCTTCCTCCACCCCTTGATTCATTCGGGAATGATTCAGAGGGAACAAAATTCGAGTCCAGTTGCATCTTAAAGACCAACAAAAATTTTCCAGGTAGGAGCTTATGCGTCGAAGCTCACTATGTTGCTACTCTGGCAAGGAATGCCTCTCTCCCAAGGGAGAACTGGAGAGATGAGACAGTGGGCGTCCATTCCCTGATCAGGCCTCATGCTTTGCCTATACATAGAGTGGCGGAATCCTGAAGGGATAGAGTGGCCTGCACCACTGCAGGCAAGTTTGCCACCTCTGAATGCTGGTGGTTCTCCATAGTCTCAGAAGGTTCTCCCAGTCTTGGTATCTGAGAACCTTTTAATTGCATACGCTGGGGACTAAACCTGTGAGCTATGGACCCATCAGGTGAAGCCACCTTGTACTGAGGCCATTTAACCACTGGTCCACCTAGTCAAGTTTCACTGGATCTGACAGGCAAGGCTACAGGGAGAAGGTCTTCTCCTGCTGCCTAAAGCTTGAATGTGATGCTGTCAAAGCATGAGAACTAGCAGCCAAATACACACCTGGAAAAAATGCTAAACTGCCTGATACAGAGTCAGATCCCTGATCTGCCAAGCCCACTATTGTCTACTCTAATTGGAAGCTGCTCTCAGCACGGGCGTACCGCCCAGGGGGACACATGGGGTCAAATGTCCCGGGCTACGGCCATTTAGTCACACCCCTCCTCCTTCCCCCTGGGTCTATACACTGACGTCAAGATCTGGTGCAAAAAACGTTGTTCGGTCATGGGGGCAGGGCGGCTGCCCATACAAGGCAGAGGGGCAAAACCCTCAGATTTTGCACCAGACTTCATTTTTTCCTAGATACGCCTCTGGCTCTCAGGCAGACATAGGTCTTTCCCAAACACCTGTTTCTGTGAGATCCTTCCACCTGGAGAGCTGCAAATGATGACACCCTGGAGTCGCTGCGTGCAAAAGCAAGCGCTCATCCAAACCACAGCTCCAGAAGGGCGGCCACATTAGTCTGTTGCAGCAAACAGGGTTCCTGTGGCACTTTAGAAACTTAACAAAATTTTGTTCCAGCATCAGCTTTCATGGAATACAGCCCACTTCCTCAGATGCAATGAATGGATCGTTACTGCGAGGATATCTTGGGCTTGTGCATAATTCGTACGTAAGGACACTGCATCTGAAGGAACAGGTTCCAGTTAACAAAAGCCGGTGCTGGAATAAGATTTGGTTGTCTTTTAAGATGTTGCCACGCTCCTGTTTATTTTAGGCCCCTTCCTCACATTCAGAATAATGCACTTTCAGTCCACTTTCACAATGGTTTGCAAGTGGATTTGACTACTCTGCACCGTAAAGTCCAGCTTCAAAATGCATTGACAGTGGATTGAAAGTGGATTATTCTGCATGAGCAGAAGGGGCCTGAGCTGACTGTACGGAACTATCTCAGTTGAAAAAAATGATGTTTTAGGTGATAAGAAGATCTACCCAAAGTTTGTCTGAACTTCGATAGCCTATTCGCAAGTGGAAGAAGGGATGGTTTGATGCTGCACCCATCATTAGTGGGGAGACTCGCCCCTCCTTTCTGGTATCCTGCCCGGCCACTCCTCCACGAGTAACTTTAAGAATTTCCCCTTTTTATCTTAACAATAACCCTGGGTGGTAGGTTAAGCTGAGAAAATACGATTGGTTAGCAGCCACACCCAGCAAGCATCTTGGCAGTGTGAGGTCTTGAATTCGGTCCCCCAGAGTCAGCTGATTCTCTTGTCTTGAGCCGTTTGCTCCGGCTTTGTCCTGGGCTTCCAGGGAGCCTTCTTGGCTGCCATTCTCATCCGCTTTCTCATTTGTCAACGAGTGTTTTCAGACTTTACTCGTGGCATGAGGCATCTTTTTATAAACTGAGTGTTTTTCTTGAGAATCTTTTTTCCCCCTTCTAAGCACAGGAGTCACACAGCAGCCCACACTAACAAGGACGGGAGGAGAGCCTTGAAGAGCACGAAAAGAAGAAGAGTTCGAAACATGGGCCACTTGGAGCATGCAGGATGAAGCACACAAGGGTGACCTTTTTGTTCATGCAATCTGGTTAGTAAATTGCATTCCCACATCAAGGCTTATGTACGCGTGAAACAAGACTGGCCATCATGTTGGGCATACTGGATAGCTACCTCGGGTAGAATTTAGAAGGAGGCTACTGAAAAACAGGTGGGGACGCAGCTCATCACAAGGCCTGAAGCTGCCAGGACTGAACATCTCACTGTCAACCAGTCGGCGCTGTTTACGCTTTCCACAAAATGGCCAGTCGGTGCCATCTTCTGCAGGCCGTGATTGTGATGCAGACTGAAACTGGAAACTTCTGCAACTTCTGCTCTACCTGACTTCTGAAGCTGCCTTGTACTGTAGTTGGTTTTGGTTGTTTTTGTCTGGGAGTGGCAGCAAGAGACGCCAGCACCAGCGCAGTTTGCAACATCACTTTCAGGTACAACCTGGAAGTGATAAAGTGTAGCTCTAGGAATCACGGGCACTCTATGATTTTATCATAGAGTTTCTGCTGATTCCTAGAGCTACCCATTATCATTTCCGGGTCATAGACAGAAGTGACACAGCAACACTGCATCCAGCCCCTAAATGCCCCCCCCCCTTCCTCCCTCCTGCTGGCTCAGCCTGACAATCCTACTTGAATCCAAATCAATCTCAGTTTTAATTAAACGGACTGTATTGTGAAAGTAAGATGTCAGCAGACCCCACCACAAAACATCAGCAGGTCTTGGCCCACGATTTCCAAAGTGCAGATGTGTCAAATCACATACAGAATTGCAGTGATTAAGCTGATGCATCATGCCCAGTACTAGTTTTCCCCCATGATTTGAAACAGCCACTTAAAAGTGCCATGGGAACAGTGGTGGAGCTACAAGGGGATGGGGGTGGACCGTGCACCGGGCACACACCTGGGGGTTGGAAAATCACCCCCAGGCCCCTACCACTACCCCCTGCCTATGTCTATGACCTGGAAATGATAATAGTTCCCCATCAGGCCGTTTTTAAGCCTGAACTGTGAATAGGCCTTTTTTTTCAGCCTGAAAAAGTTCTAGGAAAAGGAAAGGAACTAAGGTAAGTATGGGAAGGGGGAAAGGACAGCAGTCATGGGGGGAGGGCGTGCCACAGGGGGGCACCATGGGGGGCAGAAAATATAGACTGCGCACCGGATGCAGTTTGGCCCAGCTACGCCTCTGCATGGGAATGCCTGTTTCAAGGATAGCCCAATGCAGCAGGAGGAACACAAAGTGAAAAAGATCAGCTAATCTTCTGTAGAGCTCCTGCTTACATTCAAAAGTGAAATGGACGATCATTGAAGGGCCTTCTCTGTGGTAGCACCTTAACTCCAAAACTCTCTCCCTACAGCTGCTCACTCAGCACTCAAGTTTGGTCAGTCTTTGACATCAGGAGAAAATGTTTCTGTCCGTGCAGGTTTTTAGTTGAGAATTGTAGCGTGTGTTTTGGCCAGGAGGGGTGGGGGGAGGCAGCTCATATTCCTTGATTAACCTAATATGATTTGTTTTCACTGCTAGCTGTTGCTTTTGCTGATTAACGACATTTTAATTGATTTTTTTTAAAAATGTGGCTAGTCGCTATTAATAATTGATGAATAATACCGGATGTTTCAGTGACTGCTGTTGAGTGCAATCTGCCTCCCAAGCCTTTCATTTACTTATTTATTTATTGTGGGTTGAGAGTTTTTATGCGGCAAAATAAATAAATACATGTGAAGACAGAAAAGGGGGTGGATGAGGAGGGCGTCTGCAAATAAGGCCCAGCCTACAGTAATCATTGCTAAAAAGGGGGGGAAATTATAAAACTTTCAGATTTCTGGCCTGGTTCAAAAAAGGCAACCCCTCCTCCTCAGAAAGGAAAGAGGAAAGCTAAAAATCCTTGAAAATTTAGGAGCTGCCCTCCCCCCCACATACAGACCGATTTGGTCAGCGTGCAAGAGGACTCAAAGTCGACACAGCTGCCAGAATTACACCAACTGGCCAGAAGGCAAGTTGCCAACCCATCTCCTGGTCCCACCAGGGTTTACAAAACCTGGGCAGAAAGGAGGTTCAAATTCCCCTAGCAAATCCCCTCACGGTTTCCCTTTCGAGAGGTCTGCCTCACCGCTTCCAAACGCACGTTGTTAAAACGGGACAAAATGTTTCAAACAGGAGCACACGCAAACACACACGTGAACAGAAGGAAGGAAACTCACCAAATCCAAGTGATCCTCCGTCTGGGGGCGGAACAGAAATGAAACCAAGGGAGACAATTAAATTTAACCCCTACTGTTGACACCACTCCTAGCCTTAGCTAAGAATCCCCCTCGCTACCACATAGGGAAGACAGGACGCATGAAAAGGCCTGTTGTGACATCGGTTGAACAACTTTAAAAACAACCGTAAAGGGACAGAGTGTATTCGAACTGTAGGAAAACATCAGTGATACGATGTGTCTGTTGTCTTCATGGCTGCCACACTATCAGATAAGAGCCATCTTTGAAACTTTTCTGCATACCCATTACGTGTAAACAGAGCCTTGTCTAACGGTGCCCTCCCCCGCTTTGGAGTCTCAGACCAGTGAAATCTTCAGAAAGTCTGTGGCTGTGTGACATCTCAGGAGTTATTTCTCACCAGGGTTGAAATCAGAGGTGTCACATTAGAGGTAGATTGGGAAAGATAAAAGGCAACAAGCAAGCCGAGCTGAGTGCCAGCAACAGCAGGCCAAAGACTGCCCGTTCCCCCTCCAGGAAAGGAAGGAGGCATCAGATGAAATTTTGTCCATCATCACCACCACCACCAGGATGAGTCAGATCTCAAAGCACTATCAGTGCTTGGTTTGGCTTCCACTTGGCCATCAAAGGTCCATTAGGAGCCTTCTTGATAAGCTTAAGGGCTCTTCCATCCCTGGATGAGCAAAACCTTCTATTTATGACTGCACACACTGTATGTTCGGGATTCTTATCTGCAAGAGCTGAAAAGATGGGTCATCATGCTGATCTCACTTGGGGAAGACTTTCATACAGGTTAAGATGTACCCAGTGGCCTTTCTCAACTAGAAGGCGGGGGGGAGGACCCACGCAGACTGCTCTTGACCCACGTCCACCTGTTAACATCGGAAACATCAACTACAGAGCCACGTTCGCATTCCTTCATCACAGGCGCAACTCACCAAATGATGCATGAGTCCCTTCCCGCTCTGTGAAGTGATGACGCGCAAGTCTGGTTTGCGGTTGTTGGCGGTCAGCTGGCCGCCGTGGGAGGGCGGCGGCGGCGGAGGTGGTGACTTCGCAGGGATGACCTTGCCCATGCTGTTACCGTTGGACACAGGGAGGAGGCCAGGGGAAGCTCTGGCACTGACATAGCCATTCCCTAAAGGGAAAGGACAGAGAAAATGTGTTCGAAGTTATGCTGTAACTTGTATATAGTATACTGTATCATGTAGTCCCATATGTCACAACACAGAAACAGGATGTCCAGGAGAGATAGCTCAGGATCCAGCCATTTACTGGACAGGATCTGATACTAATCAATTACAATGAAAAGGTCAGACCTATTGCATTTGGAATACCTCTCTTCCCCTTCCACCTTGCCAATGCAAGTCAGGGACATGCTACAGTGTCCAGGGAGGCAGCCCACATTGGCCACGGCTAAGCTGGCTCTGTAATGTAGCATCTCCCCCAGGAATTTTACTTTCCTTCATTCGTTTTATATCCTGCCCCATCCCCGAAGGGCTCAGACCGGGTTACAACACAGTTCAAACGTGCATAATTTAAAACACCCTACCACTAAAAATACAAATCCTAATTTACAACTTTAAAACCAATTACAAAAGTGTTACAATCACGCTGGTCACTAGATGATATAATTGACTCACGCCATTTCCGTCCCCCCTCCGCCTCCCCCGGGAGAACGAAAGATGTTTTAATATAGTTGATCAATATTTGATGGTTTAATATATTTTGATCTCCTGGACATTCAAATTGGAAAGTCAACATGTTTTGCAAAAAAAAAAAGAAAAAAATGTTTGAAAAGGGTTTCCAGCTTGGAGCTACTGAGTTGGGGCTCACTGGCAGGTTCAGCAAAATAGTCTGGGAGTGATTAGCTCATCGGAGTTAGGAACTGGCCTCCTTTAGACTATCCATTTTCTGCTGTGTTCTGTGCAGTAATGTGATTACCCTAGCACTATCTATCTGGGATGACCAGATCTTTCAGCTTCACTTTACAACAATAAATAACACTGCCCCGGTCTTTGCGCACGCGCACACACATACATATGCGCATACACACGCACTTGAATTGGAACCAGCCTGCTTTTTCTCTCAAACGTCTCCAATTCCCTTCTTTATGCAACCGCTGTTTTACATGGCTTTTGGCCACCCCTGTCCCCCAGCAGAGCTTTTTTGGCAGTAAAGGGGGGGCTCCTGTCTTCTATTTCCACCAGTGGAAATGTTAGCTGGATCCAATCGCCATACACACACACTTCCGCCAACTAAGGGCACAGGTCACGCTTATGAAGAAGGCAGTTCTGCCTCATTAAAATATCTGCCACGGTTCATGTTTGGTGCTCTTTAAGGGGCCACAAATTCTTGTTTGTGTTCTGCTACAACATCCTAAAAACATTTATTCCAAGTCAGGTACCAGTTGCTTTCGTAGCTTTTACTCAACAACTGAGAAGTTATAGAAGGGGTGTCCAACTCTGGCCCTCCAGATGTTCATGGACTACGATCGTGGTCCATGAACATCTGGAGGGCCAGAGTTGGACACCCCTGAGTTAAAGTGGGGGGGAAGGCACAAGCACAGGCAGCTTTAAAAGAAGACTGGACAGATACATGGAGGATAGGTCTATCAGTAACTAGTAGCCACATTCAGAGGTAGTAAACTTCTGAATACCAGTGCTAGGAAGCAACTTCAGGGAAAGGCCTTGGCCTCCATGCACTCTTGTAGACCCTCCCGGAGGCCAGACTGGCCACTGTGGGAGACCGAATACTGGACTGGATAGAACTGTTGCTACGTCCTTGCTGACTGTCCCTCTGTCAGGAGTGCTTTGATTGTGTGTTCCTGCATTGCAGGGGGTTGGACTTGATGGCCCTTGGGCTCTCTTCCAACTCTTATGATTCTATGATTGTTCATCTCTAGCAAATCTCCCAATTGGTCCTCAGCAGTCGAATGTGGGAGATGTAACATTACAATTACGCTGAAGGGCGTCAACAAGGCAATTTAGCCCCAGTTTCCACGCTCCAGGTGACCAACCCGGCTCCAGCAAGTCTTTCAAGACCGACTCGTAAGATGGGGGGGAAAAGAGGCCAAGGCGAAGGAGCCGAGGTCCTGAGAATGTCCAAAGTCCCTGTGAGGGTCTGCCCCCCCCCCCTCCTCTCGCTTCCCTGCTCCTGTTTCCTGGAATGAGGGGAATGTTTCGGTGACGTCAATGCTGACATTCACGGACCCTGCCAAGTTACAAGCTGGAACAGCCGCTCACAACAGCTGACATGGGGGCTGCTTTGGAGACGGGAGAGAAGCCGAGTGTGGGGAACGGTGGAGGCTGCGTGTGCGTGTGATTGACAGGGACAGCAAGTGGGCATGAGAGTCTCGGGCAGGGCTGGTCCTCGGTATTTCAGCACCTTAAGTGAAACGCAAAAGGGGTCTCTCCTGCCCTTGGCGCACGGATGCCTGCCAGGCCAGGGCCCCCGGAGGCTCGAGCCAACCCCACTCAAGTCTTCAGCCCCCCAGATCATGGTCAGCTGTGGCAAACACACCCCTCTCCCTTGCCTCCTGATTTCAAAGAATGAAAACCCGGGAAACAGCAGAAGGAGATGGAACTCGGGGGCAGACATGGCTTGTCCCATCACAGTGCTGCCGGGACAGGAAAAGCTGCACCCCCCCCCAAATTCCCCCTTGCACACAGTTATTAAAAAGCTACCAGAGGCCTGACTTCTCCAGCATCTCAGCTCATGGCCAGGATGTCTCAGCAGTCAAATGAGAACCATAACCACCCATCGCCACGCAGTAATTACACAAATCAAAGAGCTGTTTAAAAAAAAGAACGAAAAAGGATTCGGGCAACATTTCTGAAGCCACCCCAAACTATGAATTT
Source organism: Sphaerodactylus townsendi (assembly GCF_021028975.2). Lineage (NCBI taxonomy): Eukaryota > Metazoa > Chordata > Lepidosauria > Squamata > Sphaerodactylidae > Sphaerodactylus > Sphaerodactylus townsendi. The sequence continues at coordinate 21,576,948 of NC_059425.1, read as the reverse complement.
TAACAAGGGCTTAGAAAACAAAACAATAGGGGTTGGTTCGACAACTGACAAGGTTGAGGAACCAACCTTGGGAGAAGCTCAGCCTCTAATTAAAATCGGGGCAGAAAAACCGGCTCATCTGGGACTCTCCAGTCTTGGCCCTACAACATGGGTTCCACTCTCCTTCTCTGTAGGGGCAGCTTTTTAAAGTGTGCAATTATGTCAGCCTTCCAGATAAGTCTTTTGCCTTCTCAGAGAGTAGATCCCAGACATCCATGGTGCAGCTGTTTCTTTGCTGTATTTTCAGCTGCTGTTTTAATGTTTTTAAACATTGTTTTAGCCACATTACTGAGAATTCTTTTCGTAAGTTGCTTTTGTGTGTTTCACAGGAAAAGAAGAACATGTATGCACGGAGTCTGTGCTTGGCTGCCCGCAGTTGGGGGCTTCTGTTGTGCCCAGCAACTCTTTTTCCCTCTCCCCTCTCCTTTATTTTCCTTTCCTTTACACCAGCCTTACAAAGAGTTCTGTTGAACTCAAAAACCTGCAAAGAAGGCAAACAACTTCGGGATTTGGATGGGAGTCACTGTAACCAAGGGATTGCTTTACCATCCTATAAAGTGGAACAACAGAGGTCTTTGCATAGCTTGTCTGAATCTGTCCATCTGACACCTTCGGATCAAAAGAATAAACACATGAAGCCAAAAAATCAAAGAATCATAGAGTTGGAAGAGACCACAAGGGCCATCAAGTCCAACCCCCTGCAATGCAGGAACACACAATCAAAGTACTCCTGACAGATGGCCATCCAGCCTCTCTTTAAAAACCTCCGAAGAAGAAGATTCCACCACACTCCGAGGTAGTGCATTCCACTGTCCAACAGCCCGGACTGACAGGAAATTTTTCCTGATGTTTAGGTGGAATCTCTTTTCCTTCACCTTGAACCCATTCCTCCTGGTCCTAGTCTCTGGAGCAGCAGAAAACAAGCTTGCTCCCTCACCAACATGACATCCCTTCAAATATCTAAACATGGCTATCATGTCACCTCTTAACCTTCTCTTCACCAAACTAAACTTCCTGACTTCCCTACGTCTCTCCTCACAGGGCAAGTGCAAGGGAAATCAGGGCACCGTTAAGATGCTTTTAAGAGTATCCGTCTTGTAGCAGAAACCGCAACGGCAAAAATTTCTTCTCTCAACACTGGCATAAAAACAACAACCAGGGATCCAGGTGTTCCCCCTTGACATCTGGACAGCATAATTGCCATATTAGAAACAATACGTTCATAGTGGAGCTTTTCAAGACAGGTGGGGCCGAAGGGCCAAACAGTAAAACCCAAAAAAAACAACAGTCTATGCCTAATGCATTTACTTTAAAAGCCACTTAATGCACCAAACAGAATAACAGAATCATAGAGTTGGAAGGGGCCATACAGGCCATCTAGTCCAAGGCCTCTGCTCAATGCAGGATCATTCTAAAGCATCCCTGGCAGGTGTTCATCCAGCCGCTGCTTGTTGTATCTTGAGGTGTACTGCAAAGTTTTGTGATGTTGCTAGAAAAATTCACCAGATGCTGTTGGGTTACGTTTAGCTACTGGAATTTTAAAATCTTTTATACTTCTATTAAATTTTTTCCTATATGTTGTGGATATTATTTTAGGAGTTATAAAGGGTGATTGACAGCTCAAGGTATTTGTGAATTTTACACTGGTCACTGACTGCTTACCAATAAATTTGGTTTGATTTACTCTTACTGTTAAAAAATAATTGTTCCTAATGTTCAGACAGTACCCTTCCTCCTGTAATTTATACCCATTATAAATAACATAAGTCACATTTGAAATAGTAAGTACTCAATAGCCACGCACTTGTCAATCACCCTTATGCCACTGGTCAGATCAACAGAAGGCATCATCAAAAGCTAGCACAGGTGGGGCAGCTGCCAGGCCCCAGACTGACGAAAAAGGCCCACCAAGACCGAGGCCCCTTCCGCACATGCAGAATAATGCACATTCAATCCACTTTCACAATTGTTTGCAAGTGGATTTTGCTATTCTGCACAGTAAAATCCAGCTTCAAAGTGCATTGAAAGTGGATTGAAAATGCATTATTCTGCATGTGCGGAAGAAGCCTCACCTGCCCAGTCTTAGGCCTCAGCCACAGAACATATTGAGCCCCAGAACATATTGAGTGGGACTCCAGCCCCTTCCGCACATGCAGAATAATGCACATTCAATCCACTTTCACAATGGTTTACAAGTGGATTTTGCTATTTCACACAGTAAAATCCAGCTTCAAAGTGCATTGAAAGTGGACTGAAAGTGCATTATTCTGCATGTGCGGAAAGGGCCCCAGCATGGGCAACTTGCCTCCGCCTTCGCACAGATCCAACCTCATCACAGGCAGTACACACTCGCTTCTAACTGTCCAGTGGCCCTGGACAGAGGATAACCCAGTGGAGTATTCTCAAACAATGCAAACGTCTCTAGGACAATTCACATGCTCCACTCACTTCCACCCTTATTAGTTGTACCTCTATGATAGCCAGATGGGGCAATCGGCCAAGGGCACCCAAAGATGCTGGAGTCAGACCTAGGCCAGCAGCCGCTTGATTTCTGCCTGAGCAGCCGGGTAGCTCAGAACAGCCACAGCAGCGCTCCAAGCACACACCCCTTCTGGGGGCTGAGTGGACTTAACAGTCCGCATCCTAAAAACAGCACTCTTCAGAAACCTCGTAGAAGAACCCCCTTCTGAAGACGCAAATCAATGTTCTTTATATTCCACAGTCTAGCTGCCAAAAATGACAAGGTTGGCTTTTTCTCACTGACTTACCCACGGGGCTTGGGCAGGCGCCGTTTGTGTTATTCAAGTCTCCTCCGAGCATTGCCCCTAGGAAGAAACGATTGGCGGAGGGAATTAGGTTTCATATGGGGTGGCATCCAGACATATCACCTTCTACATCCCAAACCAGAAAGGGGTGCAAGTCCTACACCACGTGATTTTTCCAGTTTGTTCCCAGCACAATTCATAGTACCGAGGGCAAATGGCACTGGGCCAAGACATCTGCAAGACTGCCCTGATCAATAAGAGCCTTCCTCTTCACTGAAGTTATTACTGGAGGATCTACTCCGGGGGACACTATCTCTGGAGGTCAAATAGGCAAATATGAAGGGGGGGGGGGGTCTTCTTCGTCGTGGCTTCCAGCTTCCCTGTTTTCACTCCAGCACCAATTTAAAACTTGTCGTTGACCAAGTTCTCAGCTGAGGAAGCTCCAAGGGTGCTTTGCCTGTGAGATTTTATCCATTTAAACTACCTGGCAGCCATCTGGTTTATTCTTCTGGTGTTTAAAAATGTGTTTTTATATTGTCTTTCGCTGCCTTGCAGTCTGCAGGATATTTCATGCAGTTGGGATCTCACTAGGGAACTTAATCCCTTTTCAGAAAACACTGCAGAGAGAACTGCGGCAGGGGGCCTTGATCACACCACTGGGCCATACCCCTGAACTATGCTGATTTACTGGAAGGTCTGCATTTGCCTTACACACCCAGGGCTTTCTCCCTGCAATCAGGAGTCCAGCCTTTTCTGGGTTTCTGATTGCGCAGTGATGAGCACAGGTGCAAATGCTTGTGTGCCTAGATCCTACATGTGCATTTTCCAGTATAAGTTATGGGTGGAGCCCAGAATTGTGGCCTTGCCTTTATTCCAGGCATGCGGAGTGTGCTGGAGGATGGAGGCTAGCGTCTCTTGTTTCACTTCTCCATCTATCACCTAAGAAAAAGAAGTGGACCACCTCGCTAGGCTGTTGTGAAGACTACATGGATCTGCAAAGCGAGGAAGTCTGCCTCGAAAGAAGGAATCTCTTGTAAAAGGTTATTTACTGGACCAGCTTAACATTAACATTCTTTGATGAGGCATCTCACTAGAATGTTAATTTTAAAAAAATCTTAGTCGAGCAGCCATGAAAGTTTTAGCTCATTTGTCAATTAGTTAGTTTTGCATGAATGTGTATATGAATAAAAACTCAAAGTCTGTAGCAAAAAAGCATGATCTTTTAGATTAAGTATACACCTGACATCATCTTAGAAGAGTCATTCCCCTTTCTCTTGCCAGTTGCATCTTTCTGGGAAGTACCAGCATTAAAATGGTATAATAAATTTGTTTTTTAAAGCCTGCTGCCTATCGAATATATATTTTTAGTCCATCAAAATAAAGGCAATCAATTAATTTGGCTAATAAACTAAACGTTACAGTCAAAATTACAATACTGTTTATTATACAGGACTTGCACCCCCATTGTTCTGCGATCCTAAAAACACATTTTCCTGGAAAGAGGTCCCACTGAACAGACCTCAGTAGGATTCTGGGCAAAACAGCTGTGTGGTTTCTCTCAAAAGTACACGTTGGCCTACAGTTTAATAAATCAAAATAAAATAAAATAAAACTGCACCAATAAAACAAACTAACAGCAGCCGAAATCCTAAAATATGAAACTATAAATAGAATTAAGAGAGCAAATGTAGTAGAATGGCTAGATCAGGGGTGTCCAACTCTAGCATCAGTCCCTGCCAGCATGGCCAACTGAGACTGGGAATCGTAGTCCATGAACATCTGGGACGCTAGAGTTGGCCACTCCTCGGCTAGATCAGGGACCTGCAGCTCTCCAGATGTTCATGTACTGCAATTCCCATCAGCCCCTGCCAGCATGGTCAATTGGTCATGCTGGCAGGGGCTGATGGGAATTGTAGTCCATGAACATCTGGAGAGCCGCAGGTTGCAGACCCCTGGGCTAGGTGGTTGAACTGGGAGCTGAGAGACCCAGCTTCAAATCCCCACACTACCACGAAGCTCACTGGATCATCTTGATTCAATCATTTCTCTCTCGGCTTAACCTACCTCACAGGGTTGGTGTGAGGATAACATGGGAGAAAGGAGTCCTATCTATGGACATTGGCTTATGCTCCTTGAAGACCAGCAAATATGCTCTCAGGAGATGGACAGAACTCTCCTCAGAACAAAAACCCTCCAAAACATTAATCTGGAAGGCTAGAAAGCATATTTCTGAACCATATGATTAACCTGCCTACAAATAATATGCCATCTCTCATAATATAGGCTTCACACTTTAAAAAAAATGCATTCTTTTATTTTTAAGTTCGCAATTTTTTTTTTAAAAAGTCAGCAGCAAAACAGATTACCAGCACTGGCTGGCCGCTGTGGCAGGCCTGGGGAAACGGTGTTCCGCTGGAGGGCCGGTTGCTGCGGTGACAGGAGCCGTGGGTCAGTTAATGAAGAGGTCACCAGAGACTGAGTCACTAAGGAGCCTCCGGGGTTGCTGAACTGCAGCGTGTTCTGGTTGGTCACTGGAACCGTCACGGGCATGGCAAAGTTGGGAGCTGGAACTGCAGACTGAGAAGAGGGAGAGAAGCAAGGTTAGACACTGAAAAACCGCAGGAGGCCCACGGGAGAGGATCACGACTGTGCGTGGTAAACAAGAAGACAACCGGGATTAGCTTTGCCAGGCAGAAATCACACTATCATAGGTACACACCAACACATCAATACAATTTGGATGCTTTCTAACATCAGTCAGCAGGACCCTTCCAGAATTTTTTTTTTTATAAAAAGCTCCATTTTTCTCTTTGAACTACGCTCAGTTTTAGGAACTTTCATCAGTTCCAGATGTAACAGAAAAGGAAGTGGCTCATCTGTGGAGACGCGGGCTTTTCGGACAGACATATATGGCTCTGTTCAGATCTTACATGAAAGAGTGGCTTGTTATCCTGGTTTCACAACCTAACTGCACAGTGGTTTCGCACTGGGTTTGAATGGAGAGTCAAATCTCTTCCCCCACTGGGAAGTCACACATTCAAACCTTGACTTGCCTCAACAAATGCTGGCTTTATCACCTTCAGCTCAATCCAGGAAGATGTCTGCAGTTGAAAAGCTTGTGAGGACAGCACCAGGATATGAATAAGCCAGGATGTCCGTTCCGTACATTACACAAAACCCTAACTATGACTGTTGTTAATAAGCCAGCTTCAAAACCATGCTTTCTGATCCTGATGCAATTAAATTTTAAAGTGGCCACATCCAGATAAGAATGCTAACCATGGTTCGTATCATTAAACCCTGGTTGGTTGATCTTGTATGTCTGAATTGGGCCATCTTGTGCTTTTGTAAAAAGAGATTTATCGTCTGCAGGACCGGAGACAGGAAATGCAAGCTTGCTATGGAGACAGGTGAGGACCCATAAGACCTTTGGATAGGGGGAAGGTTAGCAGAGAGATGATGTTTAATTCTTTTTGTCCTTCCCGAAGCAAAGGGTGTTATAAGCAAGAACCTTCAAGACAGTTTCTATGCCAGTTTCTCAACCTTCCTAATGCCACGACTCTTTAATATAGTCCCTCATGTTGTAGTGACCCCCAACCCTAACATTTATCCATTTTACAGATGGAGAACACTGATGTAGAGAGTCGTAGGCGACCCCTGTGAAAGGGTCGTTCGACCCCCAGGTTGAGAACCTCTGTTCTATGCAAAGCAGTGAGGAAAGGAAGTTGAGATAAGGCAATCTAGGATTTTCTGTCTCAGAAATTGCACTTTCTCAAGGATTCTTCGCCTGGACCCTGCAATAGGTTCAGGAGCCCAAGACAGAGAGTTATGAGCTTGCCCTCTCTCTCCTTCAGCCCCAGGACTAGTATGGGATGTTTTCTCCCCTTGGGCTCAGGGGATGAAGGCATAGAGCCGAGTTCATTTCAAGTCAGAGATGTGCCGCTTCCTGTGATGGATCTGTTGGTGGAAGGTGTGGGGGGTGGGGTGGAGTAAGATTATCTGCTTTCAATCCCAAACCTGTCACTTCCAGCCAATCCAATGTTCTCTGCTGCCAGGGACATTCCCTGGCATTCAGAAGGCAGTGTGCATGTACAGCTCTCTCAGTCAAAATATGTATTGAGGTCCTGGGAGGAAAGGTTACTTGGTGAGAGGGACAGGTGTCTTTTCTGTGGCTCAAGACCTGCAGCAAACCTAGTGGACCACCCTGCTTCCTCTCTCATGCCTGCGTGGCCAAACGCACATGGCCACAGCACCAGGGGAAACGGGGGTTTTTTGGTTTTTTTTTAGAAAAAGCCAGCTGGATCAGACCAGACTCCATCTAGTTCAGCTCTCTGCTACTTGCAGTGGCCCACCAGGTGCCTTTGGCAGCTCACGTGCAGGATGTGAAAGCAATGGCCTTCTGCTGCTGCTACTTGCAGTGGCCCACCAGGTGCCTTTGGGAGCTCACGTGCAGGATGTGAAAGCAATGGCCTTCTGCTGCTGCTGGACTGTTAAGGCATTTGCAATCTCAGATCAAAGAGGATCAAGATTGATAGCCATAAATTGACTTCTCCTCCATAAATCTGTCCAAGCCCCTTAAAGCTTAAAACACGTTAAACCCAGGGGAGAAACACTTATTTATTTATTTTTACATTTATACCCCACCCTACCTCCAAAAAGTTCAGGGTGGCTTACAACATAAAGGAAGACAGGCCTTGCTCAAAGGTTCCCACCCTCAATACAAAACAGAAGATGGTATACAAAATACCTGGGAGAACAGGTTTGTAACCATTCTTTGGAAATTGAATATTTCTGGTGAAAAAAAATCAATTAAAGGGGGAAAAAAGTTAATCCAATGTTGCAGGCAGCCTTGCTGGTTTTTCCTCTCTCTCTTGAGACACGGACACAAACCCTATTTGATTTTTTAATTTAAAGAGCTCTACCAGCCCTCCCATTTTCTGGTAGCACAAAGGGAGCGTCCTCAGGTTTTGTTCAGGGTGGGGGTGGAGGGAGTTTCTGAACTGAGTCTTTTTACAGGCTTCCTGTTGTGAGAAAAGCGTGATTGGGGAAACACACAAAGAGCACCCTGAATTCCTGGAAAGAAGGTCAGCATATAAATGTGAAAATATGTAAATAAATGTCCAGACCAGAGGATCAGCAACTAGAAGCCCCAAACTGCCTCTGGCCCGCTGACCAATGCTGCCTGCTCTCCATTCCCCCCCAATTTCCAACTTAGGTCTAATGCTCACACAGGCAGATGAATTCTATCAGGGATGTACCACTTTGGATTGTAGGTAGGGAGTCTTCATAACAAGTTTTGCGCGCATGGCGATATTGGCTTGGATCTTATGACACTGTTCCCCTTGCATTCCTCTCCTGCCTCTGGGGGGGTTTGTTTCCTCAGCCACAGTGGTCACTTCCTCGGCCACTAGAACTTCCGTGTGCACAAGATCCATGTTCTTTGAGGAATCCTCACGCCGACGGAAGAGCTAGCAGCAGAGGAAGCGAGCGCCACAGCACAGGAAAAGCTTCACAGCAGCTGCAGAAAACCTGTAAGGGGAACAATGTCACAGGATCCAAGGCTTTGTTATTTGTTCATTTGGGGAGGAACATTCCAGTATCTGAAGGGACCTGGCTGCTATATGCTTTTAGACTTAGCGCAAAACCAGTATGAAGAACTGGCACAGCCACAGCCCCTGGCTACTTGAAAGGGGTGGGGTCAAGATGCTGACCCTCCCCCCTGCTCATGGTGGTCCTAGCTGTGGATCAGGCCTATAATTCCTAAATCTTCTCCTGGCCAACGGCAAAGAGATTCCCCACCCTCAAATGATGGTGGATGGCTATTCGGCTGCTTCTCGTACAGAACGGATCTGGGTTACTTTTAAAAGGTTCGCCACAAGCTGGCTGGGAATGGGTTTAAGCATCAAAAAGGCTTCAGGCAGAAGGTTGGAAGTGATAAACAAGACAAACTTTTGAACGCTAAGAATCCAGCAGCTTCAGGGGTCAAGGCCTTGATCTCCCAAAATCTACAGCTTCAGCTCACTTAGACCACCTCGGGAGGGGGGCAGTCAGACTCCCCCCTCCGCCACCCAGGAGGCCTGAAAATTCCGATCACTTCAAGAATGGGGACAGTTTTCTTCCTGGACCACTTAAGTTTGCCTGACTTTACTGAAGTCAAAGAAGAGGGTGAGCTAAAGGGGAAAATGAAAGAGACCTGGAGTGAAAAGGGGTGATGGGCTGAAAAGGGGTGATGGGCTGATACCATTTCACAGTGAAACTAATTCAAGACAAGTTCCTCAAGACAAGTCCATGTACAACCAAGAAATACCGGTTTCAAGAAATAGTGATAAATTCTAGGCCACATGAACAAAGTCTCCCTGGATATGTCAGCCACATATCATTCAAGGGTGGCACCACCTCTATTCCTTTAACTATTCAGGATTTATTTGGGTGCAACAGGGAAGAAGAGGAAGAGTTTGGATTTATATCCCTCTTTCTCCCCCCCCCCCCCCAACAACAAACACACTGTGAGGTGGGTGCGGCTGAGAATGCTCCAAAGAACTGTGACTAGTCCAAGGTCACCCAGCTGGCGGGTGTTGGAATGCACAAGCTAATCTGGTTCACCAGATAAGCCTCCACAGCTCAAGTGGCAGAGCAGGGAATCAAACCCAGTTCTCCAGATTAGAGTGCACCTGCTTTTAACCACTACACCCCGCTGGCAAAGAGGGGCGGCTGGAAGTGTGCCCACTGACCCCTGTTCCCAACCTCCATTTGCTGATGTATACTTTGCACAGAGCTTAAGCACAGGTAGAATATGTGATCTGGTGCCCTGAAAAAAGCAGACAGCTCTAGACTCTGCTTGAGCTCCAGGCACAAAACTCCACAGAGATCAAAGGTAGGGACAGTAGCTTGACCCTGACTGAACCCTTCCGTGTGTTCTTTCACACCAAATAAGCCCTTCAGAAGAGCTTCTGTCTCTTTGCTCAGTATGAAATCTCCAGCTGAACAACCTGACAATCCCACACTTCATTCTTCACTGACCCAGAAATCAGATCTGATCCAAATAAGTCCCAGTTTGTCAGCCGTCACCCAAAAAGTTAGGAATTAATTTCATCAGCCAGGGCAAAACTAATCAGCAGTACAAAACGAAGACGTTTTAGAATGCCAGTGCTCCACTTGGTGGTGGGGGGCACAGAAGGGTAGCTTTTGGTTATGAGTTAGTTCGGCTGGTAATTTTCATTACCCTCCCCCCTTCCCCACTGCCACAAAAGAAGCACATGCTGAACTTTCCAGGTGAAACCAGAGGGACTCAAAATTTACTTATTCAACTATGGCTGGGTTGTGCATGCTCATTTCAGGAAGCAAAGTTATTTCAATTCTGCATCTACCACTTTGACTATCAATTCTTGTTTATACCATGTGACTACTGGGGCTGTTTGTTGCTAGTCTTATCTAACAAATTTAATGGACAATTTTTGTAAAGCATTTCCGCTCTCTCCCCACAGACATTTCCCAGAGGAATGTGGCTTCAAGGCTCATTAGGACACGGATCTGGGGCAATGCCCACTCTGCCACGGGAGCACACTGGAGGCTGGACAATCTCTGTCAGCCTCACCTACCTCCACGTTTGTTATTGTGAAGATAAAACAGAGGAGCAAATGATGCTGAAAAAAATGTTTTGGGTCCCCGCTGGGGAGGAAAAGCAATTCGCTTCCCCACACATGCACCTCTTATACATTGCCCACCTACTGACACTAGGCCTGTTTAACACTAGCAGCTCCTGGCCTTTTCTTTTTTTCAAACAGGCTCAAAGACTTAATGTCTTAAAGCCTGTGCACAGCCTTGTGAGGCCTTAAAACTGTCGCTACCCTGAGGAGGGAAAAAAAACGCTAAAAGAAATTCTGAGGGATTTCCCCCCTTCTTTTTTCCACAAGAACGGCAAGGTCTGTCAGATGTGTCTCGACCCCATTCCTACGTTAGGGGGACGGGAGCAAAACCAAGCACAGTCCAATACCAGGGAAAGGTCCTCATAAATCAAAGGCCCAGTTCGGCGCATGCTCCCAGTGTGGCCTAACAAGGCCTTGGCATAACTAGGCCTCGCTCCTGCCAGCTCTGTTCCTTAGCAACTGGGCTCGCTCTGCCTCCTGATTGTCAGAGGACTGTTTCATAGCCTTTGCCTTAAGGGTGCAAATTAGCTGAGGCTCCATGAAAGCAAACCATGCAAAAATTCCCCCCTCCGCAATGTCTGCCCCGCCGTGGATAGGATTGCCAACTTTCTGTTTTAACAGAAACAATTCAGAGTGCTTTGGGAAGGGGCGCAGGCTGACTTCCCTTTGCGAAGGGAGAACCGTTTTAAAACACGGGCACCTTGCGTCTGAGCGGCAGATTTCAAAACGAATTTGCTGCAAGGCGGAGTGCTTCTGAACGCGTGCAGAATGCCTTCTTGGGAAGCGCCCCCCCTTTTTTATTTTCTATCTAAAACACACACACACACACGTCGTTAAACAAAGAGGGGGAATAAATCCAAGCGCCTCAAATCCCTGAGCTTTCGACCTTTCCGTCCTACCACCAAACAGTCCCAAGCAAGAAATTCCAGTCAACCTACTGGCTCAACTCTGGGTGTTTTGATATTATTATTATTTATTTATTTATTTATTAATTTGGGGCAGGTTGGCAACCCTGGCCACGGAGAGGGAGGAGGGTTCGCAGGCCACCAGTCGCTACTCACTGCGAGCCTGTAAGTCTGCATCATTTTATCAAACTCCTCATCAATCTTTTTATATTTCTCTTCCGTCTGAGGCGTCAATGTAAAGACGTCATCCCCGTCGGGGCTTTCACACTCTCTATGCTTCTTGTTCAGCGCCTGTTATGTGGCCGGGGACGGGGGGAGAGGAAGGGGAAGGTAGTTTGGATCGGGAGGGGAGAAATCAAACAAAACAAAAAAAGGAAAAGGAAAAGGAAAAAAAACAGACAATGAAGGATTTTCGGCCTGGGGTAGCACGTTTACTTACGCCGTAGCGCTTGAACAGAATATCAAGATCCTCGCTGGATTTGCGGTATTTGTCCTCCATCAGCGGGCTCTGGTCAATGGAGTCGTCGCCATCGGGTTCTGGGCTGTCACAGCCGTTAAAACCTTTCTTTCTCAATGTCTGAAAGCACAACCAGGAGAGGTTCAGGTCTGAAGCTAAACCCAGAGTTCAAGAGGAAGAGAAGGCTGAGAAAGGAAGAGCGTGATTACCTGCAATAGACACTGCGTTACAACCACATGAGTATGTACATTGCGCAAGAGCGCACATATAGCAACACCCACCCACACCCACCCCCCTGGGATGCACAGAGTGGAAAAGTACAGCGGAACCTTGGTTTTCATTCAGTTTTCATCAATTTTTTCAGTGAAAAAATTGTCTCGTTTTCATCGATTTGCTTTGGTTTTCATCGATTTGCAGTAAGGTGCAGGGATTTGTGGAGAAAAATCACCCGGACAAAGCTGTTGCGGGCCATGTCTGCAACTTATTTAATGACAACGTCTTGCCCCATTTCAGACCAATCTTAAAGAGGCGTCAGAAACAGACCTCTTGGGACAGCTTTCTGGTGCGACATTGGTCCACTGGCTCTGAAGCTGGTCCTAGTGTTATTGTTTGTTTCTGTTTTCAGCATTAAACACTACGCTTACTCACCTAAAATGTGTTTTTGGTAGGTTTTTGGGAGTGCCTAGAGCGGATTAATTGGATTTACATTGATTCCTATGGAAAAGTTTGCCTCGGCTTTCATCGGTTTCGGTTTTCATCTATTCTTTTCAGACAGATTACCAACGAAAACTGAGGTTCCACTGTAACTTAAATTTCTTACAGGGACTGTCTGTTTCAGGGGACACAGAAGAGAAGATGGAAGGTCCATTTCAGGCACTTGTTTATCTACACCAGCCCGTACCAACTCTTGTTCAGACTTGGGAATGCAGAGCATCTCTGTGACTAAGCACAGTCATGTCAAAGTATAGCTGGCACTGACCACAGGCTTGGTTCAGACATAAAGGAAAGGCATGGTTTCCCACTCCATGAGTACGTGTAAGGAATCCCTTGATTTTCTCGATCTCTCTTTCCCTACTGAGGTGTCAAGATAATTAGTTACTTCCAAGCTTATCACAAGTCATAGTTTGTTGTTACATCTTCCAATTGTTTATTTCAGTTTAGGATCCTGGTTTGCAGAGCAAGCACAAGCCGTAATTTGCCAGTTCAGATATAACAGCCAACTGCAGTTTGCTGCCAACCCAGAAATCATTGTTTTGACCCGCAAGAGGGAGTGAAGGATTGTGCAAGCAAATCTGTGCCTGTTCAAAAATTATTCACACAGCAGCATGTCATGATGGACTGTTGTGTCTGCATCAAGCCATACTTTAAAACCCAAGCCCACAGTTGAGCTCCTAAACAGACAACCGTGGTTCACAGCTGCTTCTCTGCTCTCCCACCATCTGCCCAGAACTCCTGTTCCTAGATGAAGTGGCTTCTAGAAGCAGAACCACAACTGTAACCCTGGTTTGTCAATACAGACATTATACCAAGCTATCACTTGTGAAAAGCACCATTTGCAGATCCACTTAAAACCATGGTTTTCAAGTCTGGCTTGACAGCTAAGAAAAAACCATGAGCTTTTTTTCAATTCCAGGCCAAGCCACAGCAAACCGTGGTTTGACATAACACCTCAACTGGTCCACTCTGATTCTGTGGACCACCACTGGTTTCCAAAACTGCTACTGGCAAAGCCAGCTCAAATTAAGGGATATAATGTAGCCATAAATTTCTACACAAGATGTAACTGAAAGGTCCAATAATCATGCTAGTGGAGTCTGATCTTACATTTCCAGTGTAACTACTACACTAACAAATGTTCAGAGAACACTCTACCCTCTTTCAGGTCGCCTACTACTTATGAAAAAGAGCAATTACACATTTCAAATGCATGCCGGACGCATATCATCAAGCCCGCCCCGCCACCCAAAAAAACCCTCTCTCCCGTCAAATACTATGTCTATGAAATTTCTGTTCCACGTGCGGCAGCCAATTTGAAGTCTGCCTTCCTCATCCACACTTAATCATTGTATTTTCAAAATACCAGAAGCAATTAGCCTGTATTATGGGATCATCACTTGCCAATTTCTTTTTAAAAGTCAAAGCTGCAACATTTCCTGGAAGTCTTCAGCGCTTTTTGTGCCAACGAGAAATTGAAAGGGGTGTGTGTTTAAAAAAAGGGGGCAGCAGGAGGAGGAAATTGGTCTTTTCCAAACAGGGTTAACCATTCTAACTCAAGACGCCAAGCCGGAGATTCTTGGTGTGTGGAAATCAAAGAGGGACAACTAGGGAATTGACTTTTTGTCATGAACCTTAAAAACCGGCCGTTTTGATGAGATGGAATTTTTCAGCACTCAGCATACTCAAATTGTTTGGGAAAGGGATTTTTATAAGCTTTCCCCCCTCTTTCCTGCAGCCGTCTCCGTTTTCAGCAAACGGATTTCCATAGAGCGGTGCGCTGCCAACTGAACATCGTGCCCAAAGCGGAATAGCGGCACAACAGTAAATAAAATTTACAGCAGCCAACGTGGCCAATCAGATATCAAGTCATTACGTTTTGATAACATGTCACAGACAAACCCGTGCACAGCGATGCACAGTTCAGAACAAGGGTGTTGGAAACATAACCAGGGGTGGGGTGACAAAATCGGCTGGAAAAAGCCATTTTTCAGCTTATGGAAAGATGAAATTGGAAATAAGCATGAGCAGTTCTCAGCCCGGCTGTTCCAAAGACCCCAAACCGCATTCGCCTCTCACGGACATAAAGGCACCAGCCGCTTCCAAATGAACGGTATCCGATTTGAGACACAAGCTGCTTTTCCGTTTCTAATATGCTTTTGGGGGAGGAGGGTGGGAGAGAGATAGGGGGCAGGGACTGATCTCAGAAATGAGGCTATGTTCATTCTTCCCACAACACTTTTATAGGGAATGTTTCAAAGTGGCGAACCTTAGGCTTGGCTGGAAACCTCTTCTTTTCTTCACAAGGCAAGGCACTTTTCTCCAAGCGTTTCAACTACCCCCCAGCAGAGATCCAGCGGGCGACTCGCTGCCGAGAGGGCAAAGTGCCACCCACTGCTCGTACCACGACGACAAAGAACAGGAGCGCGAAAGGAAAAGTGTGGTGCTCAAAAAACATCTTTTCTTTGAAAGCTGGGCCTCAAAGGAGGTGTGCGTCCTTCCTTGTAAAAGGTGTCTTCAGCCCAAGACCAATCTGTGGCCAATTTCAAGGGGGCCTGAGCATCAGAGCAAGAGTAATTGCCCAACCGTGGCTAACAATATGCATCGCCAGAGAGAACAAAACCAGACGGCCTCAAAACAGGCAGTCCACACAGGCTCTGCTGGCAAAGGACGACCCGCTGCTAGGGTGTGATCAGCCCCAGCCTGGATATCCTAGGCTAGCCTGATGTCATCAGAACTCGAGCTGGTTAGTATCTGGATGGGAGCCCACCAAGAAATGTCATGGTTGATGAGCAAAGGCAGGCAAAGACACTTCCTGAACATCTCTTCCCTTGAAAACCCTCAAGCAGTGATGGCGAAACTTTTAGAGATTGAGTGCCAGGAGCGGAGCAAGGGAAACCTGCGTCCAGGGCACGTGTGTTCCTGCACACCTGCCTGCCCCCGCCCTGCCCTGGAACACCCCAAAACACCCCCGTAGAACCCCTGGAATGTCCTTGCCACGCCCCCCCAGGTCACGCATGAAGTGCATTGTGCACCCCTCGCCCCCCTGACACTATGCCACTGCCAAGTGCCCAAAATGGGGTGATGGCGCACGTGCCCACAAAGAGGGCTCTGAGTGCCACCTAAGAACATAAGAACATAAGAACAAGCCAGCTGGATCAGACCAGAGTCCATCTAGTCCAGCTCTCTGCTACTCGCAGTGGCCCATCAGGTGCCTTTGGGAGCTCACATGCAGGATGTGAAAGCAATGGCCTTCTGCGGCCTTCTGCACCCATGCCATAGGTTCGCCACCACTGCCCTAAAGGATCGCCTTAAGTCACCTTGCCTCGACAGCAGCAACAATAAATAAGGGTAATTAAGGTACACCCACGCACCCCTACTAGACCATCACTGGCTGGGTCCACACTGGCACCCAAGTAGCCTCAGCAACACAAGCCCAAGGAGGCAATGCCAGTTACCTGCTCATTCTGCTGATGGCCAAGAGCAAGCCAAGACCCTGAACAACAACAACATCCCCCCCCCCCATATCAAGGAAGGGAGTGTTGGACTCTCAAACTTCCTATTCTTGCAATCTTGTTGGTCTTTAAGGTGCTACTGGACCCAAACCAGATGTGTTTCTGCACTCCTACATTCCTGCTGGGTGACCTTGGGCTAGTCACAGTTCTTCGGACCTCAATCAGCCCCACCTACCTCACAAGGTGCCTGTTGTGGGGAGAGGAAGGGAAAGGAGTTGCAGGAGAGAAAGGTGGGGTATAAATCCAAACTCCTCCTCTTCTTCCTCTACTGAAGAAGGAGAGTTGGTTTTTATACCCCACTTTTCTCTACCTTTAAGGACTCTCAATTGCCTTCTCTGCCCCTCCCCACAACAGGTACCTTGTGAGGTAGGTGGGGCTGAGAGAGTTCTGAGGGAACTGTGACTGGCCCAAGGTCGCCCAGCAGGCCTCATGTGGAGGAGCAAGGAAACAAATCCGGTTCATCAGAGCCACTCATGTGGAGGAGTGGGGAATCAAACCTGGTCCTCCAGATTACAGTCTGCCACTCTTAATCATAACAACATGTGGCTCTCCACCACTACACCAACACGGCTACCCACCTGAAACTATCCACCTTATTCTGTAGACCCAAGTAGTCGTTTCAAAGACTTGACCAGAGAACCAGTCCTCCTCTCTTATGTGGAACGACAAGAGCACTGAGCCAGTATCAGAACCAGCAATATCTGGTGAGTCACTAAATGCTCCCCCAGGTCTCACCACAGTGCCACCCGTCACTCAAACCACCAAAACATAGACAAGACAGTTTGAAGTGTAGGGTCTGGAACCCATCAGCAGGTTTATACGTAAAAGGTCTTGTGTCACAGATGGTGGGAAAGACCTCCCTTTGCCCAGGAACCCAACAAAGCCTATTGTCAGGAGGCCTGCCATTATGGGGATTCTTCTATTGCTGCTTTCTGTATGCTGGGGTGGGGGTGGAATGGGTTAATGGCATTTCTAACTGATTTGCAACTGTCTTTTGAATGATGTTATACTGTACCAGGTGCTGCTGAAGGTCAGTGCCTGGCCATCTCTACTGTTATCTCTTTCACAGTTCCTTTTGGGCGCGCTTTCCCAGGATGGGGGGCGCGAATCACTTTAACTACTGGGTTTTGCGCAGGCAAACCTCAGTTCTGGCATGACCAGAGAAGATCCTCAACACTCAATAAACTACTGTTCTTATACATGAGTTTGTTTCAGTTTTTGGGATTCTGACACCCATGCATTGTGCCTGGTCAGTGCCCATCCTTCGCTACCCTTGAACCCCCTTCTTTTGCCACCTCCCCATGTGTGTAAGGTGCTGTCAAGCTGCAGCTGACTGATGGTGACCTCATAGGGTTTTCAAGGCAAGAGGCAAACAGGTGGTTTACCATTGCCTGCCTCTGCGGAGCGACCCTGGACTTCTTTGGCAACTTCCCATCCAAGTACTAACCAGGGCCAACCCAGTGTGGTGTAGTGGTTAAGAGCAGGTGGATTCTAATCTGGAGAACCGGGTTTGATTCCCCACTCCTACACCTGAGAGGCAGAGGCTTATTTGGTGAACCAGATGTGTTTCTGCACTCCGACATTCCTGCTGGGTGACCTTGGGCTAGTCACAGTTCTCTCTGAACTCTCTCAGCCCCAAGGACCTCACAAGGTGTCCGTAGTGGGGAGAGGAAGCTTGTAAGCCATCTTGAGTCTCCTTACGGGAGAGAAAGGTGGGGTACAAATCCAAACTCTTCTTCTTCATTAGCTTTCAAGGTCTGAGGAGACCAGGCTCGCCTTGGCCATCTCACCCTCCCCAACTGAAATTTATATTGCAAACTCTTCAGAGCAGTGACCCTTCCTTCCGGGGAGGGGGAGAGATTGCTTCTGTTCTCATAAGAACTGTTTGCATCCGTGACTGTACATGTATTAATAAACTTAACGCAACTTTCTCCACTGTCCTCCTTTGGGCATACAGAACGCCCAACCTTTCAAAAAGCGAGCCTCGGGCAACAGATAACACCACCTCCGTGTGCAATGTGGGTTGCAGATTCCTGAGACCTTGCTAATCATACACACAGGCCTGCTGGGTCTCTGGGCAGCTTGCTTGGAGGCGGGGGAAGGGAGTCTGGGCTGGGCTGATCCAGTCCTTTCCAGCTGGCAGCCACTACAAACAACATGCTTCAACTACAGAAAAAAACACAAAGTACTTTTATGTCGGTAACCCGAGCCGAGTGTCGACAGAAGCAAAAAATAAATTAAAAATGCCGGGATGGCATGCATTTCCTGCCTCCCAACGCACAGGAGGAATTCTGAGATTTAGAGGCCTTGGATCTGCAAAAACTACAACCATTTTGGTTGCCCTCCTCTGGGCCCGTTCCAGAAGGATACCCGTTTTCCTGAAAATAAGCCCTAGCGTGATTTTTCGGAATTTTTGGAGGATGCTTGAAATATAAGCCCTGCTCCAAAAATATAAGCCCTATTCCCTGTCTTATTTTTGGGGAGACTTGGTATTGACAAGCTAGAACGGGTCCAGAGGAGGGAAACCAAAATGGTAAAAGGTTTGGAATCCATGCCCTACGAGGAGAGACTTAGGGAGCTGGGGATGTTGAGTTTGGTGAAGAGAAGGTTAAGAGGTGACAGGATAGGCGTGTTTAGATATTTGAAGGGAAGTCCTGTTGGTGAGGGAGCAAGCTTGTTTTCTGCTGCTCCAGAGACTAGGACCAGGAGTAGTGGGTTCAAGGTGAAGGAAAAGAGATTCCACCTAAACATCAGGAAAAACATCCTGACAGTAAGGGCTGTTGGACAGTGAAATGCACTACCTCAGAGTGTGGTGAAGTCTCCTTCTTTGGTGGTTTTCAAACAGAGGCTGGATGGCCATTTATTAGGAGTGCTTTGATGGTGTCTTCCTGCATGGCAGGGGGTTGGACTTGATGGCCCTTGGGGTCCCAACTCTATGATTCCATGATTCTAGCTTGCCCGGTGGAGAAGATACAGGTCTACATGGGGAAGATCTACAAGTCTACAGAGAAAGTTCTTCAGCTTAAGCTCTCTCAGAAGCGGGGGGCGGGGGGGGGGGGCGAAAAGAACTTAGCACAATTCTCTTTCAACCTGTCATAGGAAAGCCAGAGAGACATATAAGGAAACCGAAATGTTTGAAACGTTTCTAGTGGAGATCCTCTGGCACTGTAAAGATCTGTTGGGGAAATCTCAAGATCCCGGTCATACAATACTAGATTAATGAAACCTCATCGATTCAGACAGGAGCTGGTGTATGACATCTGGGGCCACTGAACACTTTCCAATTTTGGCGTGTCCCATCCGAACTCCCCTTCCCCGCCCCCAGTTCTCCACAGTGTTGGGAGTCTGATTTCCAAAACCAGAGTTCAACGGACCCAATTACTGAGACCACAAGTTCTTTGGGGCAAGAATCTGTCTTATGAAGCATACAGAACTCTGAGGAGTGTCACAACAGTCTTAAGTAAATAAAGTTCACAGACAATCGGGGTCTGTCGGGATAGCTACTAATATCACTTAGCAGAATCTGACACATTGGCTGGGCCTCAGTGAAATCAGAAGTACCAGCAAAATGCATATATGGCACGAGCTGCCCATAACTAGAAAACACGTGGGCACTGGCACGGCCTCTCTGAGGGGACATATCCTTCCTCACCTAATTAAGGGAAGGAAAAATGCTTTGGATTAACTGTTTTAAAACTTATGGAGCGAGCAGGCCTTTGCAGTTCTGGGAGAGAACATGTCAAGGGTTAAAAACCCACTCTGTATGAAAGCAACCTCCGTTCGGCACACTGTTAACAGACTTTCACAGGGTTTCTCTGCTGCCACAGACAAGACGCCAATACTCAGACATTCTAATTGGTTTTAGATTGCAAGAACACTCAAGACAAAACACAGCTCAGATAAACTGAGGCACACAATCTGTTTTGCACAAGACCCGGTGGTTTGATTCCATCAGCACTAACGAGTTTTACCAGGGATAAAACCACTCTCTTCCCAAGCAGCCTGCCAGCGTGCAAGCGGCTCCGGGTCCCATAAAACCAGTTCTAAATGGAAACACAGGCCTGAAAACACCTACAAGCATGTGCTTATGTAATTTTCCATGGTGTACTGACAAGACCTGAGTTCAAATCCATGTTCTGCCCCAATGCTCAGTGAGCAACATGCTTGAGCTGGTCATTTCTCTTTCTGCTCAATCGAACTCAAAGATCTGATGTGAAGATAAAGGTCTGATGTGTGGATAAAAATGAGTCTGATGTGAGGATAAAATGAGGAAGAGTACGATAAGCATACAATATAGTGGACTGATTTAAAACCTGTGTAAACAGCAGTGGGTGATGACATCTCCAAATTGGCATCCCACTCCTGTTGGGTGACCTTGGACTAGTCACAGTTCTCTCAGAACTATCTCAGCCCCACCTGCCTCACAAGGTGTCTGTTGTGGGGAGAGGAAGGGAAAGAAGCTTGTAAGCCACCTTGAGTCTGGGGTGTTGTGTGGCTTCTGGGCTGTATGGCTGTGTTCTAGTAGCATTTTCTCCTGACATTTCACCTGCATCTGTGGCTGGCATCTTCAGAGGATCTGAGATTGCAAATGCCTTAGCAGACCAGATGCTCAGGAGCAGCAGCAGCAGCAGCAGCAGCAGCAGCAGCAGCAGCAGCAGGCCATTGCTTTCACATCCTGCGTTTGAGCTCCCAAAGGCACCTGGTGGGCCACTGCGAGTAGCAGAGTGCTGGACTAGATGGACTCTGGTCTGATCCAGCAGGCTCTTTCTTATGTTCTTATGAGGATCCTCTGAAGATGCCAGCCACAGATGCAGGCGAAATGTCAGGATAAAATGCTTCTAGAACACAGCCATACAGCCCGGAAACCACACAACACCCCAGTGATTCCGGCTGTGAAAGCCTTCGACAATACACCTTGAGTCTCCTTACAGGAGGGAAAGGTGAGGTACAAATCCAAACTTTTATTTTTATGTTCTGTGAGGGTTATTATGAGAGAGGTTGCAGAAAATCCCCTTAGACCTGAATTCGTTGCATGGCTTTAGGCAAACCACTTTGAACTTGATGGAACAGCAAGACATCAGTCTGATCTCTCTATCTTTATTCCTCACCTGTAATAGTGGAAAGGCAACCAGGATTACTTCCTTGAGCAGTTGATGGATCAGTTTCTGAATTGCTGGACTCATTTCATTGGTTACGGTCTCAAAACTGGCTTCTCTGTGAAACTCCACTCCTGCCCTTCTGTCCCTGGCTAACTTTAAAAGATAAACCTTATCTGCTATGGGTGCACGGGCATGCATCTGATGAAAGGACTCACAAAAGCTCCCTCTTAAATTCATCTTGTTTATCTTGAAGGGGCCATTAGGCTTGTGTTTAACTTCCCTAGCCGGCATTGTCCTGTGGTTTACAGATATGCCCGGGCCTCAGATCAGAGAAAGATCATTCCACTAGTTCAGGGGTCTGCAGCCTGTGGCTCTCCAGGTGTTCATGGACTACAATTCCCATCAGCCCCTGCCAGCACTGCCAATTGGCCATGGGATTTGTAGTCCATGAACATCTGGAGAGCCACAGGTTGCAGACCCCTGCACTGGTTACTTGAGACTCTTGGAATTCGAAGCCTGGAAGCTTCTGCTGTCAAGTGTGAAATAAGCAAACTGCAGGTGGCAAAGGAGCATCAGAACAAGGGCAGTGACCTTCAGCCTAGATGGCTGTAACTCACTCCATGCAGGCATGCCTTTGAGATTGATCCCGAAGCTAAAATTGGTCCAGAACACAGCAGTGAGAGTGTTCAGCGGGACAGGTGAGGGTGCATATTACACCTGTACTGCGCCAGGTGCAATGGTTGTTAAAAGAATTCCGGGTTGTGTTCAAGGTTTTGGTTTTGACCTTTAAGGCCTTGAGAAGTCTGGGACCCTCATACCTTCGAAACTGCATCTCCCCATATTCCCTATGGGGGGCGCTTCAGACCTCCAGCAGTCACCTCTTGGTGATCTCTGGCCCCAAGGAAGTTAGGTTGACCTCGACCAGTGGCAGGGCCTTGGCACCAGCCTGGTGGAATTCTCTGTTGACCGACACCAGGGCTCTGTAGGACCTTACCAGTTTTGCAGGCCCTGTAAGACAAAGATGTTCCACCAGACATTTGGTTGAGGCCATCTGTTAGTTCTGATTGTACATCTTGACAGCCTCCCAATTTCCAGCATTGAGGTCCTTGGACTCCTATTGGGTAGTTATCTATAGGTATTTTAATTTTTGGTAAGAAGTTATATAATATCGGAATTTTTATAAACCACCCTGAGCCCGGCTTTCGCCAGGAAAGGCAGGGTAGAAATATGATAAAATAAATGTTTAAAATCCGCTTTCCCACTAGTTGTGCTCCAGGGAACTTATCAAATAGGTATTTAACACGTAGCTTACAAGCTCCTTTCCCTTCCTCTCCCCACAACAGCCACCTGGTGAGGTAGGTGGGGCTGAGAGAGTTCTGAGAGAACTGTGACTAACCTAAGGTCATTCAGCAGGAATGTAGGAGTGCGGAAACACATCTGGTTTACCAGATAAGTCTCTGCCACTCAGGTGGAGGAGTGGGGAATCAAACCCAGATTAGAATCCACCTGCTCTTAACCACTGCACCACGCTAGCTCTCACTAGGGGTAGGGAACCTGCGGCTCTCCAGATATTCAGGAACTACAATTCCCATCAGCCCCTACCAGCATGGCCAATTGGTCATGCTGACAGAGGCTGATGGGAATTGTAGTTCCTGAACATCTGGAGAGCCGCAGGTTCCCTACCCCTTAACTAGATGAACTTCAACAGAAGCAGAGGATCATAACATCACTGAGGTCGAAGTCTGGAGAACAAAAATAAAATGTATCGTCAAAGGCTTTCACGGCTAGTTTTCTAGGCTGTTTGGCTGTGGTCAGCTAGTTTTTCCTTCACCGTTTTGCTGGCATTCATGGCTGGCATTTTCAGAGGCATGTCACAGTGAGATGTGTCACGAAACACCCTTGCTGTGACATGCCTCTGAAGATGCCAGCCATAGTTGTGGGCGAAATACTAGGAGAAAACACTACCAGACCGCAGCCACACAGCCAACAAATAGAACAGCTATCATTGGACTTCATTTCTTTGAGCTGAAATGTGTGAAGACAAGAAGACAGACCTTGTGCTGGTAGAGAAAGAAGCGCCCGGTTTTCACAAAAGTTCGAGAAACACCAATGTAAGCAAATGAGACGCTGAAGCCGGGAAAGCGCTCATTATCCTCAAGATAATTAATCATATACAACAGCAGGCTGCAAGGAATAATTGTCTGAACTACTGAAGTCTAAGTCTTAAGACTCCCTGAAGCGAAAAACAGGAATTGGCCAGCGTTTGTCCTCCAGCGCCCGGAAAACAAAGAGTTAAAACGGCAAAGCTTGCAATCTCCTGCGCTTTGGAAGTGCATTCATTTTTTATCAGCCTTCCATTTGCTTGGCACTCAGCACAAAAAAGAAAAGCTTTACCCTGTCGGTGGATTTTCTTTCCTCCCTCCCTCCTGCCAGCCCTGCATCTCAGAACGGAAAAATGGGCCAGAGCGAATCTCTGTAAATTATCTATGGAGAACAGGAGGCAGTCTCAACCTTTTCACGTGCCATGCAAACGAGGCTGCGGTCTCTGCTCCCGGAGAGATCTCCTCCTTGCTGTCGCTGACGTTTGCATGCTGACGAACACTGTTGGGGGGGGGGGGGGGAGAGATGATCACAATGGGCAACCATGCGGGAAGTCAAGGGCAAAAGGTCACAGTTACAAACCAGGCCAAGAATTCTTTCCAAAAAGAACCAGAGAATCTGAGGCTTGCTTACACTGTGCGTTCAGCTGGGCAGGGGAAGGGGTTTACTTTAGTGGCAGAGCTTGTGGGACCCGTGCTGGAGGTTCCAGTTTTGAACTCTGGCACCAATCACTTTGGGTCTCAGCTAGAAAGGTTGGAAAGAGCGCCAGAAGAGCCAGCACCAGTAGGCTGATGCCTTATAAAGGTGGTTTCGTGGGACTTCTGAAATTCTGAGAGAGTCCACAGCTTGGCAGAGGGCGGGGCAGGAAGCATGGGACAGCCCAACCTTGCCAGATCCTGGAAGCTAAGCAAGGCCAGTACTTGGAAGAGAGGCCTCCCGGGAAGACTCTGCAGAGGAAGGCAATGGCAAACCACCTCCGCTTCTCACTTGCCTCGACAGCCCCTTGCTGGAATCGCTGTTAAGTCAGCTGGACTTGGGGGCACTTTACACACACACACACACACACACACACACAGAGTTCTGTGGCAGAGTACACACTTTGCATGTAGATGACTGTAGGTTCCATCCGAGGCATGTCCGAACAAACAGGGGGATCACCCACAACCTGGGCTGCCTGGTGATGTGTCGGCCTGTGATACCGAGATCCACTGCTTTTGCAGATCGCTCTGCAAGGCCTCCCTGTGTACTTTTCTTCAAACCTGTTGCAAGGATAATAGCATTCACAGGCAGATGCGTATCTAGGGAAAATATAGCCTGCTGCAAAATCTGAGTTTTCCACACCCCGCCCCCCATATGGGCAGCCACCCTCCTCCACCATGACCAAACAACATTATTTTGCACCAGGTCATCAGGGAAGGAGGAGGGGTGTGGGAGGCGATTTTCTGCCCCCCCCCCACGTGACTAAATGGTCGCAACCCAGGGACATTTGACCCCACATGTCCCCCTGGGCGGTACGCCCCTGTTCACAGGCCATTCTTGGCCCTGAAGAAAGGCCTTTGCTGCTGGAAGCCGGAGAGCCAATGTGCGTCTGACTAAAACAGGGTATCTAGACCAGCAGTTCGACAGCAGCAGCAGCGACATACACTATCATGGAAGATCTGCAGCTTAGCACTTGGCCACCGTGTGCTGAAAGCCCCAACTTCAATCCCCTCCACTTTCAGGTAAAAGCATTTTGTTCGGCAGAAAGACCCTGGAGAATTGTCATCAGTCATAGCAGGTCACCCTGGGCAAGGTGGGCCAATAGGCTGACCCAGTGCAAGGCTGTTTCGTAAGAACTTAAAAGCTGCCCTGGGCTCACTTTTTCCATCTGGATCCGGTTGTTTATGAGCTGCTAGCCACAAGGATGGGCTGCCTGTCATGCGCTCGATGCAAGGTGGCCTTTGAGGAGTATTACACAAACAGCTGGTGTGGAACAAGACTGCGCGTCTCCCAATGGCTGCGGATCACTGGCAGCACGTTCTGCCACTGCTCCCAAGTCTACGCCGGCTTCCACAGCTTTTCCGGGCAAACACATTCCAGATGTTGGTTTTGACCTTAAAAAAACCCCTAAGCAGCTTTGGATCTGTGGGCTGTAGAAAAATCTACCCCAGCCCTTACCTACATCCCTAGATTGACCAAGAATGCCCTCTTAATACCATCATCTGTGCATCGTGCACACTTACAGGTCATGTAGGGTACCAACCACGACCTTGGACGTACCCTGTTTTCTGGTAAAGCACAGTCCCTGTTATTGTTTATTGGGGCTACCTTGTTACAATATGGTTAGTACAAGTTGCGAGAGTTTGTGCGTCAACATTCAAGCGTCAGGGAAGTCTATCATTTTGCACACTGCATATTTAAAATTGATGTAGGCTGACTTTGGTTTTTCTAATGGATTTTCAGCCAATGCAATTATTATTATTTTGGCCACGGCCTTCAGTCTGAAAGACCCAAGCAACACTGTTAAAGATGGGACATTTTGGAAGTCATTAATTTGTAGGGTTGCCATAGGTCAGAGGCAACTGGACAGCGCATAACACCCAAATTTATACCAGTGGACTGTGGGCTACTTTAAAAACAACAAATCCAGGAGGACAACACCCTTCAATGGTGTGCAATAAACGGAAAGGGCGTGTGGCTCAGGCGATCATCCTCGGTTTAAGAATGAGGATGTTTCCAAGGATTTCCCTGTTTGCATCTGTGAAATACTGAAATGTATTATTAGCTGTCTGTGTCTAGGGCTGCGCCCTGGAACAACCCAATAGTTACTGCAAGGGAACAAGAACATAAGAAAGAGCCTTGCTGGATCAGACCAGAGTCCATCTAGTCCAGCACTCTGCTACTCGCAGTGGCCCACCAGGTCCCTTTGGGAACTCACCTGCAGGATGTGAAAGCAATGGCCTTCTGCTGCTGCTGTCCCCATTACCTGGGAAGCTCAGCAGTGGCATGCAAACTGACCTTCGGTGGGGGGAGTCTAACTCCCACCCATTTCCCAACTAGCTCAAGGCACTATGCACCTCCCCAACTCTATTTTATCCTTACACCAAGCAATGTGATATGGGTAACCCTGAGAGAGGGAACAGGTGCAAGGTCATATTAGTATGGCATCACAAGCTGGGATCCAAACCTGGGTCACCCCAGTGCCAGTCTAGTCCCTACCCTCTAGCAGCTAGCATGACTCTGGATATGGAGGTTCATCTAGAAACAGGGGTGTACCATCCGGGGGGACATTTGGGGTCCAATGTCCCCAGGCTGCAGCCATTTAGTTATGAGGGGGCAGAAAATTGCCCCCGATACCCTTCCTCCTTCCCCCTGGTCCATGAAAAAACATTGTTTGGTTGTGGTGGTGGAGGGCAGCTGCTCATACTGGGAGGGGGGGCACACACTCAGATTTTGCACCAGGCTACATTTTCCCTAGATATCCTCTTGTTTAGCTGGCTAGGGCTCACCAAAATTAGATCACAGGTCCATCTAGTTCAGTTTCACAGGAAAGGGTAGAGATTAATCACAGAACGCTAATTGTGAAAAGTGCCATCAAGTCACAGAACGTTTATAGCAACCCCATGTGGTCTTAAAGGTAAGGTATGTTCAGAGGTGCTGAGAGAGTTCTGAGAGAATTGTGACTAGCCCAGGGTAGGAACCTCCGGCTCTCAGATAAAATTCAGGAACTGATTCCATCAGCCCCTACCAGCATGGCCAATTGGCCATGCTGACAGAGGCTGATGGGAATTGTAGTTCCTGAACATCTGGAGAGCCGCAGGTTCCCTACCCCTGGACTAGCCCAAGGTCACCCAGCTGACATGTGTTAGAGTGCACAAGCTAATCTCGTTCACCAGTTTAGCCTCCACAGTTCAAGCGGCAAAGTGGGGAATCAAACCCGATTCTCCAGATTAGAGTGCACCCACTCTTAACCACTACACCACACTGGCTCTACACCACTGCTGGGTCTCTCATGCAACGGGTCACATGGGGTGACGTCGCATCATGATGTTTACAAGGCAGACTATGTTTATGGTGTGGTTTGCCACTGCCTTCCCCAATTGTCTGCACAGAACATTAGATGCTGCCTTATAACAAGTGAGACCGTCATGCATTGTACAGTCTAATCTGACTGCCGTTGATTCCGCAAGAACTCAAATACAGAGAGGACTTTCTTCATGCCCGCTAGTTGAGACCTCTTTTAACTGGAGGTGTCTGGGACTGAATCAAAGATCTTCTGCACGCAAACAGTTGTTCTATCGCTGAGCGATGGTCCCCCTCCAGGGTCAGAATTCATTTGAAGCTGGCTTATGCAGAGCACTAGGCAATTTACCAGCCCCAAGCGCTAGGCAATTTACTCTGACAGACATCACAGGTTCTTTCCCAACCTTATTTATCCCTCACATTGTTAACCTTTCGTCAGAGAGAAGGGCCTAGGGAGACGAATCGGGGACATTCTCTCTCTTTGTTACTATGATACAATGGCTGCTAAACAAAGGCCTCTTCCTCCACCTTCTCTTAGCCCCCACAGCTAAGAATCACAGTGTCCCATGAGACCAAGGGATCCATAAAAGCCACAGCCCAGAAGCTGGGAGAGCAGCTTGCCTACGGCCATCCTTCAAGATCACAGCAGCGTCCTGAGGGTGCTCGAGCAACAGCCACAGAAGGCCATTGCTTTCACATCCTACATGTGAACTCCCAAAGGCACCTGGTGGGCCACTGCGAGTAGCAGAGAGCTGGACTAGATGGACTCTGGTCTGATCCAGCTGGCTTGTTCTTATGTTCTTATGTTCTTAAGATTCAAATAGATTCTTCCCAATTCATAGCCAAGTACCCCAGCTCCTTAAATAAAGCCTACGTTATTTAGCAAAACAACGTTTTGAACTATCTCAGTACCCAACAACAGGTAGATGGATGGGATTTCTGAAGACTTTCCAAAGGCTTTCCGAAGACATGCTCAAGGTTCCTTGGAAACTTCTCAGAAGTTCCTCAATGGGAAGGCACCTGGCAGTTGAGCTTCCAAGAAAGGAATCTGACAGATCTCACCATGAGTCTTGGGTGTTTTTGAGTTCACACTGGAGAACCGGGTTTGATTCCCCACTCCTCCACCTGAGTGGCAGAGGCTTATCTGGGGAACCAGATTTATTTCCGAACTCCTACATTCCTGCTGGGTGACCGTGGGCTAGTTACAGTTCTCTCAGAACTCTCTCAGTCCCATCTACCTCATGGAGAGAAAGGGAAAGGAGCTTGTAAGCCCCTTTGAGTCTCCTCACAGGAGATAAAGGTGGAATATAAATCCAAACTCCTCTTCTTCCTCCTCCTCTTTGTAGCTACAAACATCAGTAATGGACAGAAGAGGAAGAGTTGGTTTTTATACCCCACTTTCTCTAAAGGAGTAGCTTATGAACTCCTTCCCTTTCTCTGCCCACAACGGACACCTTCTGCGGTAGGTAGTTGGAGCTGAGAGAGTTCTGAGAGAACTGTGACTAGCCCAGGGTCACCCAGCAGGCTCCATGTGTGGGAGTGGGGAAACAAAGCCAGCTCACCAAATAAAAGACTGCTGCTCATGTGGAGGAGTGGAGAATCAAGTCTGCCGTTCTTAACCACTACACCACAGCAGACTTGAGTGGTCTTCATAGGTCTCCACAAAAGTTGTGCCTACCTGACAGGTAGTTCCCACAGGCCAAAGTGAATCCGTAAAAGACTGACTGCTTCCACACTCTAGAACGAACTCCACTCTACCATCCTGCTCCCCAAAGTGGCTTGCTAGATGGCCTTGGGAAGCCCATAAGCAAAGGATGAAGAAAACTGCCCTTCACTGTTGGTTCCTTGCCCCCAGCATTTGCCATTCAATGGTATACTACCTCTCAACATGGAGGTTCTATTTTGCCTTTACTGCTTTTCTTTTCCTGCAAGAGATTTTCCTGTAAGACAACAGACTTTCAAAGGTGATTTATCATTGGGGTGCTGTGTGGTTTCCGGGCTGTATGGCTGTGTTCTAGTAGCATTTTTCTCCTGACAGAGGATCCTCTGAAGATGCCAGCCACAGATGCAGGAGAAATGTCAGGAGAGAATGCTGCTACAACACGGCCACACAGCCCGGAAACCACAAAGAACCCCAGTGATTCTGGCCATGAAAGCCTTCAACAATACAGTGATTTACCATTGCCTGCTTCTGGACTCCCTCAGTGGTCTCCCACCCAAGTACTAACCAGAGCCGATCTTTATTATTTTCTGAGATTTGATGAGATCGGACTAGCGTAGGATATGCAGGTCACGGCATCACAGCTAACAGCCATTGAAAAAAAAACCTCTGCTTTTTCATGAATTGGTCGAATCATCTTTTAAGGCTGGTGGTCACATCTAACAATGGCAAATTGCTTAATCGTGAAAAACACTTTGTTTAATCTTTCCTTAATCTCCTGTTCATTAACTTCGCTTGGTGACACCTTTCCCCCAAATACTCGTATAGTGGGAGAAAAAGTACCCTTCTCCCACTCTTTCAACATTATGGTTCGGTTCAGACATTCTGCAAAACCATAAAACACACAAAGAAGACAAACTACAAGAACATTCATGACAAATCAGACCAAAAAAACAGCAAAAAATTTGAAGCAAAAACCTATACTGGCTCTAGAGCCCAGTAAAAAACCTGCTCTCCCTGCTGAGGCAGGAAAAATACTGGCGCTCAAGATGGATGCCTGGCCTTCCACAGGAAGTAGCAATTTTCCGTTCCTGCCTTCCTGAGGAAGGGGTGGGAAATCACCCATCCAGGATGCCCTCAGTGGCCTCCAGGAGAACCACATTTCATCACCTTTGTTCGGATCGGGCATTTCTGTAGTTGAGGAGTCTACGAGGACGACACCATGATGGAGTCACGATTAAGCCACTATCTCCACCTTTGCCTATCAGGAAAACCAGTTGGTGGAGGAATGAGGAATTAAACCCAACTCTCCAAATTAGAGCGAGCAGTTCTTAACCACTATACTATGCTGGCTCCTCAAAGATGCTCCTCAAAATGTGGTAAGGAGGAAGTGCATTTTTTTACACAGGGCACAGTCTTTTCACTCAATGTATTTTTTCTGTTTGCAAAATTTAAAGAACACCGTGTATAATTATGTTGTCATTGATTTGCCACAGATCTGATGGCTAGATCATTTCTAGCTTTCTGAGTCCAACTCTGCCCCTCCAGATGTTCATGGACTACAATCCCCATCAGCCCCTGCCAGCACTAGAGGCTGATGGGAATCGTAGTCTATGAACATCTGGAGGGGCAGAGCTGATCACCCCTGATGTAAGCTATTTTGGGTTCCCACTGGGTCCCAATGGGATAAATGAAGTAAATCAGTCACTCAAACCAAGGCTTTGCAATATGTCTGCCCATCCCTCATTTGACAAACCTCTGACACATTCCTCCACCCTTCGCTTTGAACTCAGAAAGCTAGAAATGATTTAGCCATCAGGTCTGCGGCAAATCAATGACAACATAATTACACATGGTGTTTTTTTTAAATGTTGCAAACAGGAAAAAAAATACACTGAGGGAACCTGAGTGAAAAGAGCGTACCATGTGCGAAAAAATGCACTTCCTCCTTACCACATTTTCCCCCCCTGCACCCCTCCACTGGCCTTGTCTTCCACACCGTCTGAGCAGATAAATTGAATGACTAAAGGTTCTGCGTGCCTTAATTTATGTTCTTGTAATGTCAATAATTACCCAGCCAACCCTTTCATTTGTCTAAATTTCCCCAAGCATAAAAGGGAACTGCCCACACACAGTCTTTCATTGAAAGGTGACAAAGCGGCTGTTACAGACGAAGCTCTGTCCCACTCTCTGGAACGTGGCACACGCGCAGGAAGCGCGGCCTTTTGTGGCTGGCAAAGTGGCTGCTGAAAGGAGAGGAGGGAAACAGAGGGAGGGAGTTGGGGGTGGACGGATACCTGGGAGGCTGAAGACCAAGATTGGCTCACCTCCATCTCGGGCTGCGCTTATAGTCCTGATTGCTCTCTGGCCTGTTTCCAGAAGTGCTCTTGGAAGTCTCCTTTTCACTAAAAGATCCACACTCCCACCAGAAATTAAACCCGATTAAGTTACCACTGGAGGTCAGGGGAGTCATGATGTAATCCTAACGTTTTACTCATCTCTGCATCGGATGAGCACTTGTCAGAACCACAGGGAGTGGGGGTGGAATGACATTTCTCCCCTTGTGGTGGCATTTCCCTGTACACAACAATCTAAGATCCTTGGACAGGCTCAATCATGACATGTGAATTACCACCACCCCTTAACTTCATCTGATCTAGTTTCTTCAGCTGTTACAGTGCATAGTGGTGTACTGATGCCAGAAGGTGCACCTGCCAAAATTTCTCCTTCCCGGTGAAATTGTTACTTTCATTATCACTGGGGTGGAGCTTCATTTCCAAATCAGAAGAAGGAGGAGGAGGAGGAGGAGGAGGAGGAGGAGGAGGAGGAGGAGGAGGAGGAGGAGGAGAAGGAGAAGGAGAAGGAGAAGGAGGAGAAGGAGGAGGAGGAGGAGGAGGAGTTTGGATTTATATCCCCCCTTTCTCTCCTGCAGGAGACTCAAAGGGGCTTACAATCTCCTTGTCCTTCTCCCCTCACAATAAGTGCATCATTACCTATCAGATGTGATTGCGGTATGGAATGTCGCAATTCGAAGGGTGTCTATTTCTGGTTGGGAAAAACCAAGAGGATCTGGCTGTGGTAGGTTCTCCAGGCGGCATGGTAGATTTTGCTCCTAACATTTCACCAGCATCTATGACTGGCATCTTCAGAAGAATCAAAAGGATCACTTCTTTAAAGAATCTGGCTTCTAGCCTCCAAACTGTGAGCTGATTTCGCCCACATTCAACACCCCAGTAGCCACTTTTGGTCCCCAGAAACATCACTTAAGGAGTTGTGGACTCACAGGGACAAGCGGCTGCAAAGTTCATGGAGGAGGGCTGCAGGGAATAACAGGTAAAATTGCTCTACTTCTAGTGTGGTGTAGTGGTTAAGAGCAGGTAAATTCTAATCTGGAGAACTGGGTTTGATTCCCCACTCTTCCACCTGAGTGGCAGAGGCTTATCTGGTGAACCAGATGTGTTTCCGCACTCCTACATTCCTGCTGGGTGACCTTGGGCTGGCAACAGCCAACAGCCAAGAATTTCTTCATCATCATCCTGACGTTTTGTGCGTCCACCTATGAGAACATGACGCTTATCTGCTGAAGTTGAATACTTACTGGCATCTTTCGCATCTATACCATTAATGGATCTCTTTGAAAGTTATACCTTAATTACAGAGACTTGATATCTTAGCATTGTCTTTGGGATCCCCTGTATTTGTATTATTCATTGCCTTGTTGGTCTTATCTATAATATGTATACTTCATTGTTGATTAAGAGTTGTGGGTCTGTTATATGAATGCTTTAGTTATTTTCATTAAAAATAAAGTTTTTAACTTCACACTAGAGCCAGGCACATTCTTTTTCCTTTTGTAAGCTAGATACTGTATTTGGCTCATCCAGTAATTCTGACCTTGGGCTAGTCACAGTTCTTCAGAACTCTCTCAGCCCCACCTACCTCCCAAGGTGTCTGTTGTGGGGAGAGGAAGGGAGAGGAGCTTGTAGGCCACCTTGAGTCTCCTTACAGGAGAGAAAGGTGGGGTATAAATCCAAACTCTTCTTCTCCTTTCATCAATGCCCCCCTTCCCTGCTCCTTCCTGCAGTACCCTCACAGGGCTTTTCGTTCACAGGGGTCCCGCAACCTCAGGGACAATTGGAAGTTCAAGGATGGCGGGGGAAACCCCGCCCCCCATTCCTCTGTCACTCTGTGGGAGACAAGCCTTTTGATTCTGTTGGCCTCACACCCCAACCATGGACTTCTTTGATAGGAAACAGAGAGCCAAGATAGAGCTATGCCCATGCCTACAAAGACTTCAATAAAGCTGGGTGCAGCAAGGGGCTGCAAGACTCTGGGCACTTCCACACATGCAGAATAATGCATTTTCAATCCACTTTCAGAATTGTTTGCAGGTAGATTTTGTTATTCCACACAGTAAAATCCAGCAAAGTGCATTAAAAGTGGATTTGCACAGTAAAATCCACCGAAGTGGATTGAAAGTGAAATATTCTGCATGTGCGACAATTCCCAGAGAGTCAGGGAAGTGAGAAATAGAAACAGAAGAATCAAGGCTAGAATGAGATTTAGGGGACTAAAGAAAACAGAAAATAGCAGACAGGCAACAGGCTACTGCTTCTCTATCTGAGGCAGGAAAGAAACTGAGGAGGAGGGGCGACTCCCACAGGAACAGGAAGTCCTGCCACTCCGTCATGAGGTGGGAATCACCCAATAATAAAGATGTCCTCCTACTTAGGGGAGAACAGAAAGCTCGGCCTTCTTATATAAAGTTAGACAATCAGATAACCTACCAAGCTTTACCACAAAACGGGATGTTCAAGTGTCCCACGGTCATATACATCCTGGATTCGCTGGGGATTGTTGCATGTGATCTAGACACAGCACTACGGTTTGGAATGCTCTAATACCACATGGCTTGCCGGTACAAGGGTCAGAGGAAGATGCAGGGAGGGAAATGCTGTTTACCTCAATGATATCTGCGTTGGTCCGGCTCTCATGGGGTTCGTTGTACTCCGTATACTTCAGAAGAACCTTGTCCATGTCAGTGCTGGCGTACTGGAACAGTTTGTTCGAATGGTTGAAAATGATCAGGGCAATCTCGCAGTCACACAGGACGCTGAGTTCGTAGGCTTTCTTCATCAACCCAAACTTCCGTTTGGTGAACGTCACCTGCAGGAGGGCAGCCAAAGAAGCAAAAGACACTGTCAGTTTGATATGGCTCTTCATTAAACCAGTCAATGTGGTTTATGGGTCAACCCAAAGAAGGTCGCATGAGGGGCGAGATCGAATTTCCAAAGCCATCTGGTTCAATTTTAATCCCCCTTCCCCTTTCAATTACAACTTTGTTTTCTCCCTTAGAAATAAATCCACAAGTCTTTAGATTGGCACCAGTTTCTCTTTTCTGCACGCTGAATTTCTCCACTGATGGCATAAAAACGGTGTAAAAAGAAACTAAACAAAATCAACCACATACAAAACCAAAAAAAGAAACAGTGATGGCTGTATTGGCTCATCTTTAGTTTGTACCAATTTACAACAACAAAACATGAAATGCTAACACAGAATATCATGCCAATCATAAAAAACCCTAAACGCAGATCATCAGTTTGACAGTCAACCACGCAAGACGCCAGAAAACACCTTCTGAAGTTTCCGTACATAGAAATCTGGTCACTCTCAACATATTAGAAATATCAGAACAACTTGTGAGAACACCTTTCCAGGGCAAACCGTAAATTCTTCCATGTTTAATCCCACCCTTCCTCTCTGAGCACCTTCCTCTCCCGCCCCTATTTTTATCCTCACAAAAGGTTGAACGCAGAGACAGTGAGTGGATCCAAGATTACCCAGGGAGCTCCACAGCAGAGTGAAGATCTGAACCCCAGTCTCCTGAACAGAACAGTAAAATAAGTAATAACAAAGATTTTCAATTTGGGCCAAACCGAAAACTTAATGTTCAAGGGGAGCCTTCTAAAACCTTGGTGACAGGGTTTGAAACCACAGGGTTGTGGTTTGAAACCACAGGACTGCCCTCCAAAGGTGGAATAGCCAACCTCCAGGAAGGAGCTGGAGATCTCCTAGAGAATTACAACTGAGTTTCAAATTACATAGATCACTTGTGTATTTCTTTAAAGCATTTATTCCACTTCTCCTGGAATAAATGCATCTCCTGGAGAAAATGGCTGCTTCGGAAGGTGGGCTCTATGGCATTATCCCCAACCAAGGTCCCTCCCCTTCCTAAACCTCACAGGCTCCACCCCCAAATCTCCAGATATTTCCAAACCTGGAGTCAGTAACCCTATCCAAAGCTTACTCCTAAGCATAAGCTCTGTCACAGCCATGGCCACAGATCTCTAGCATGCTCCCCACATTGACATGCACTGCCCCAGCAAAAGGTCTGTGGCTCAGTGGTACAGGCTTTTCTCTGCTACGGACCCTGGACAGCCGCTGCAATCCTGAGCTATAAAAGTAATGGCGATCGGCTCCTCCCTCCCTTGTTTCTTCTCCCAGACTCTCTTCCCTGCTTCAGGGCTCATCCACTCCCTCCTCCCATTCCGAATTGGCTTGTGGTCTCCCTGCTGCTTACCACTGACATCACATCTGGGTGACACAGGTCATAGCTGAACTGAGACTCTTTCACAAGAAGAAGAAGAAGAAGAAGAAGAAGAAGAAGAAGAAGAAGAAGAAGAAGAAGAAGAAGAAGAAGAAGAAGAAGAAGAAGAAGAAGAAGAAGAAGAAGAAGAAGAAGAAGAAGGAGGAGGAGGAGGAGGAGGAGGAGGAGGAGGAGGAGGAGGAGGAGGAGGAGGAGGAGGAGGAGGAGGAGCAGCAGCAGCAGCAGCAGCAGCAGCAGCAGCAGCAGCAGCAGCAGAGTTGGATTAATATGCCCCCTTTCTCTCCTGTAGGAGACTCAAAGGGGTTTACAAACTCCTTATCCTTCCCCCGCCCCCCCAAGCCAGATCCGAGGTCCACATCTTTATACCTCTATTGACAGAGACAATATTTTCTTTAATTTTATTTTCTTTAATCTCTCCCCTCTTGCATTCCAAGGATATCAAAAAGTCCTAAATATGAGCTGCAAGCATTCTTATTCTTCCTCCAAAGAATCACGCTCAGCTGCTTCCCTAGAAGAATGTGCCATCGAGTCACAACCAAGTCACAGGAAAGCCATCCTTGGGGCATTCCAGACAAAGGATGGACAGGGGTGGTTTGCCATTGCCTTCCTCTGCATAGCAACCCTGGACTTCAACGGTGGTCTCCTATCCGAGCATTGACTATGGCTGACCCTGCTTAGCTTCTAAACTATGACAAGCTCAGATTAAGCTGGGCTATTCAGGCCCCCTTCCCAAAATCTTGTTCAGTACTTAAGCCTTTGTTCAAATTTCTGATTTGTTTCAGACTCTGGCAATTCCAGCCCCATTACAGTGCTTATTAGATGTCTCATCCTAGTGACTGTATTGACCTACATTACATAATCTGCCTTCAAGTCACAGCGAGAAGCGTGGTTTTTTTTAAAAAAAACAAACTCCAAATGGTGAATGGAGGCATCTCCACACAACGTGAACGTGAACATTTAAAGATGTCATGCAGCTCGGAGCGTACCATTTCACACCCCGCTGGTTTTGAACTGCTGACTGCTGAGACAGGTACATTGTTTTTGTTGTTTCTCGCAATCCTTGAGAAATTGGCTTATAAATCAGTGGCAGAGTGAACTATTTCACCGGCAGCAGGTAGCAAACACCCTTTGGCAATGAGTAGTATTTGGGATCGGAAAGGAGAGTTATAAACACATTCCTATTCTCAGCATGTGACACAGAAGGAGGAGGAGGAGGAGTTTGGATTTATATCCCCCCTTTCTCAAAGGGGTTTACTCAAAGGGGTTTACAATCTCCTTGCCCTTCCTCCCTCACAACAAACACCCTGTGAGGTGGGTGGGGCTGAGAGAGCTCCGAAGAACTGTGACTAGCCCAAGGTCACCCAGCTGGCGTGTGTGGGAGTGCACAGGCTAATCTGAATTCCCCAGATAAGCCTCCACAACTCAGGCGGCAGAGCCTGGAGTCCCAAGACAGGATCTATGGCAGAAGGTACGACCCACCTTGTGAAAGCCAGGCAGGCAGGGTGCGACCAGTGTCTGGCTGGGATACCACCTCTATTTCGAAGCAAGAAAAGCAGGATAGAAAAATAACAAAATTAATCTCCCTACTGTCAGGCCTCAGTACACCTGCTGGGATGCTCGCAGTAGTTCCTTCTCTCAGACCAGATGAGATGCTCCCCAGCGTTGTTTTCTTGATTTCACAGTTGTACAACACGTTTCCGCAGACAGTGCAGCAAATGACAAGTCTGCTGGCTTCTCATAAGGCTGATAAACTGCTCTTTTTCGTTGGGCTATTCTAGAAGGGCAATTTTCACACTGAAATGCATCTTTGCATGTGTGAAGTGCCGTC
Organism: Sphaerodactylus townsendi; assembly: GCF_021028975.2. Lineage (NCBI taxonomy): Eukaryota > Metazoa > Chordata > Lepidosauria > Squamata > Sphaerodactylidae > Sphaerodactylus > Sphaerodactylus townsendi. The sequence goes on along the minus strand of NC_059425.1, from coordinate 21,539,608 downwards.
GAGTCGCTCCTGACTTAACGGCGACCCTATGAATCGATGACCTCCAAAATGTCCTACTGTGAACAGCCTCGCTCAGGTCATGCAAATCATGGCTTCCTTCATTGAGTCAATCTATCTCATGTTGGGTCTTCCTCTTTTCCTGCCACCTTCAACCTTTCCTAGCGTTATTGTCTTTTCCAGTATCTTCACTGGCAAGCAATAATTGTGCGTGTTTTTTCCCTGGCTCTGCAAAGCTGTGTGATCTAATTTGTGTTGTACTATTTTTCATTATGTTATAGAACCTGTGGTGAGGCTTGTAAACCACCCTAGGCCATACAGGAAGGGGGATAGAATTTTTTTTCAGAAAAGAATAAATAGAAATGTCAGTGGATACATTATTACTTACAAAAAAAGCCTCTGAATTACCAGATGCAATATGGGGGGTGGGAGAGATATCAAAGCACCCATTATCTGGAATTATCTGATTTCTCCTGTACAAAAAGCATAGACTGCTGTACCAAATTCTTTGTTTGTTTGTTTTTAGGTTCCAACATATTTTGAAAGAATTAAACTCTCAGACTGTTGTAAGTCTATGGTGAAACCGGCCACTGTGTTAATTGTGTTGAGGTCCATTACGGGAAGCCCTGTGATAGCCATCTTCTGGTTTCAGGTTGCCCCCCCCCCCTTTACTGCTCGGACTATGGGAAGTGCCACATATATGTCCCTGCATGCGCTTCACCACCTTTAGCAGCTGTTCAACCTGTAGAAATGTAGTAAAAGGTGACCTGTGACCTATTAGTAAACTTTTACATCTGGGTAAGTTACACCAACTTGAATTCCTACCTGTCAGGCAGTTGCTAAAAGATGGAGGAGTAGGCCTGCCAAGAAGAAGACGGCAACACTAAACAGCACCGTAGAGGACTCTTGTACAAATGCACACGAACAAGCCTACACAATCCCTGTTGTGCCTAGGAAATGCTGGTTGGCATGGATGTCACAGGGTACCAGTTACAGACTAGTGCAGTGATGGAGAACCTTTCGGCCTCGGCAAGTCAAAAATTCAGAAAATACCTAACTTGACTCTTGCTGGTGTGTCACCCGTCCCCCCTACAAACACACACACTCCTGAATCAAAGAGAAACAATAATTTACAAATTCAGTTTTTTAAAAACAGTCCAATCGTGTATAGTGCTATGTATGTATAAAGAGCTGTCAAATAATTACCGGTACAAGATTATTATTGTTGTTGATGATGATGTTGTTGTTGTTGTTATCTCCATTGTTACTTACATGCTACACTTCATTGTTACTCACTTGCCAGGCCACTCCTATTCAGATGCCCTCACCTATTGACCTTTACTCACAGGTATATATACTCCACTTGCTTTCCTTTCCTACTATCAGATCCTCTGAAGATGCAAGCCACAGATGCAGGCGAAACATCAGGAGAATGCTGCCAGAACATGGCCATACAGCCCAGAAACCACGCAGCACCCCAATTACAAAAACAACTCAAACAGGGAGAACAGTCGCTGTCGGGTGTACATGAACACCGGCGTGTCACCCAAAACATTGCAGAGTGTCACCCTTCACCATCACTGGACTATCTGCCCATCAATTAAAATAACCACTGAATGCCCTTCGTTTGAGCCTCTGCTTTCTGGAATGAAGCACGAGGCTACTGGATGTAGGGTCTTTCCATTTGCCAGTTCTGCAACTACAGAACTTCCTAGCTACTTGGATTCAGCTACACCCACAATTTTAAAACAATGCTGAGTATTTGCACAGTGCTTTCATGTATTCAAAACGCCTCCCATCTCTCGGCTTGCCATTGTTGCAGTCACCTTATAAGGTAAGGTCAGAATGAGTATTCCTTACGGATGGGGGAGGCGCTGAGGCTACAGAGAACGCCTGGCCAAAACCCACTAATGCACAGGGGTCAAACTCGCAGCCCTCCAGATGTTATGGACTACAGTTCCCATCATTCCCTGCCAGCATGATGCTGGCAGGGGGTGATGGGAACTGTAGTCCATAACATCTGGAGGGCCGCAAGGTTGACCCCTATGTACTAATGCATGCTTGTATGTGTGTAAAGTACTGTTTTATGGCAACCCTGTAGGGTTTTCAAGGTAAGAGGCTAACAGAAGTGGCTGGCCATTGCCTTCCTCTGCAAAGGAACCCCAGAATTCTCAGGTGGTTTCCCACCCCAGTACTCACCAGGACCAACTCTGTTTAACGTCTGAGATCTGACGCGAACAGGCTAGCTGGGCCATCCGGGCCAGGGGAACCCATGTAAAGCAAAGGTGAAATTAAAGCCAGATATTTCATTCTGTAGCTTGGTGGCTTCGCTACTACCTTTCTAGAATAGTTTTATCCCTCTGTTGCTCCAAGTCTCTCAGGGTGGCGTATTTCTCCTCTCCTCCATCTTACTCTCACAACAAGCCTGTAAGGTAGGTTAGAGAAAGGGGGGCTGCCCCCAAAGTCACTTGTGAGTTTCATGGCCAAGCAGGGGCACTCTGTGATTATAGGCACACATCCTAACGGCTATATCTCTCTGGCTACACCGGATCTTTTGTTAGGCACCAGGGAAAGTCCGACCTGTGTATGCATGCTTTTGTAGCCACCCTGAAAGAGAAGCCCTAACCACAGTTATACCTTTTGAAACCCACTGATTTCAGTGGACTTCGAAGGATGAGATTTTGCTTGGGATTGCCCTGGTACAGGGTACCACCGTCTTTATATTTGTTATGACTGCCTTGATGTTATTGTGCTGGGCATCAACCGTTTCCACAGGTGCTGACTCCAATTCTACATGAATGCTTTTAAAGTAAAAAAAATAAATTAGAAACTATAGAGAGCAACCGCACCCCCTTTCACTGACACCCACCCAAAGACAAGTCATGTGTAGGATTTGGAATGTCCATACAGCCATTTTGCCAAAAAGTATTCTTAGATGTAAAACTATCCAGACATTGGCCCCAAGATTTGAGTTTGATCTGGGGGTGGGGGCAGAATTGGAATGCCCTCAGTCAGTGGAAGCAGGAAAGCCCCAACCCAACCTCACCAAAGACTCCAGATGTATGAGACCTTTAGCCTTCGGACAAAGACACCTTTAACTCTTGAAAGCCAGCTCCTGCCCCTACATTCTTGTTGGTCTCGAAAGCGCAGCTAGACTCGAATGCAGCTGTTCTACAGCCGACCGATAAGGCTACCCTCTGAAACTATCTTCTGCATTCGTATCCCAGAGCCATGAGCTTACTGCAAGGAAGATTTTGGAATTCATTTGACACTCAGAAGTAGATTCGAGCAAGGCCTGACATCCAAAGGTCCTTGAACAGGCAGCCTCGGAACATAGGAGACATCTCCCCAGCCGGCTCCCTTGGGCTCAGCTGTCAGCCACATACTGTTTCCAGGCTGCCAAGAGGGACCCTGGCATATCCAAGACCGGAACCGTTCTCATCTATTTTCCCCTGTTCTGCCCAAGAGCTTTGTTTCTCCCACTTCCAAGGCAACGCAGCTCACTGGCCTGTGCAGAGGCGAAGAGGCCTCTTGTGCCGCATAGGAGACAGATGGAAACTCGGCTGGGGACTCAGGTGAAATTTATCTCCCTTTGATTCTGCAGTATGCAGCTTCCAAGAACGATAAGAGCCTGTTTTTGTAGCATCTGCGCACTGTAGAAATCAAAGAGTTTGGTGGATAAGAAATCACTGACAATCGTGTAGGAGAAATCAGGGGGAGGCCCACTATCTCTTTAATGCTGTATTACTTGTTAACATGGTTATTCTCCAGGATTAATCTCCCTCTTCCAGGACAAAAGCAGCATCTATGTAGGAAGGGGTGGAATTCCCCTCAGGCGCGTGAACACTAAAGCTCCCTGAAGCACCCAGCCACCCAGCATGGTGTAGTGGTTAAGAGCAGTGGATTCTAATCTGGAGAACCAGGTATGATTCCGCACTCCTCCACCTGAGTGGCACAGGCTTATCTGGTGAACCAGATGTGTTTCCGCACTCCTACATTCCTGCTGGGTGACCTTGGCCTAGTCACACTTCTTTACAACCCTCTCAGCCCCACCTGCCTCACAAGGTGTCTGTTGTGGGGAGAGGAAGGGAAAGGAGCTTGTAAGCCTCCTTACAGGAGAGAAAGGTGGGTATAAATCCAAACAACAACAACAACTCCTCTTCCTCCTTCTCCTCTTCTTCTTCTCCATCGCTACAGGGTTCCAAGATATAATGTGAGCTGTTGGTTGCAAGTTCTAGGACACATGATCTGCTAGTATATCCGCAAAAACAGTCATATCTTCCTTGCTTTTAAATTAATAAAGGACTGGATGTGCGGTAAGCACCATCAAATCGCTTCCAACCCATGGCGACTCTATGAATCAACGTCATCCAAAAAACATCCTATCATTAACAGCCTTGCTCAGGTCTTGCAGACTAAGGGCCGTGGCTTCCTTGATGGAGTCAATCCATTTCATGTTGAGTTTTCCTCTTTGCTTGCTTTCCTAGCATTATTGTCTTTTTCAGTGACTCAACCTTTCCAAGCGTAATTGTCTTTTCCAGTGACTCTTGTCATTATGTGACCAAAGTATGACAGCCTCAGTTTAGTCATTCTAGCTTCCAGGGACAGTTCAAGCTTGATTTGATCTAGAACTCACTTATCATTATTATTTTGGGGCGGGGGGGCTATCCACTGTATCCAGATATTGCAGAGTAAATGAGTACAGAGTGCACGGGAACAGAGTAGAGTGTTCAATAACTGGGCTGGGGAGGAGGAGAGACAGTCAAGCAATGGTACAGCAACAGGGGTACTGCATGTATGTCCCAGTTTTCTCCTGTGGAATGTTGGAAGGCACATGCTTTCTGCCACGGATGTTTCAAGACCTGCAGGGATGCTGTGACCAGCTAGATCCCATGTACTCCTGCCAAGTGCTCAGATTCAAATACTGACAAGTACCCAGAGCAAACAGGCAAACGGCAGGCAGGGCAGGTAGCCTGTCAGTACAGAAGGGATATATTCTTGGGCTTCGCTCAGAACTGCAGAAAAGAACCAATTTGGGAATTGTGTAAACACAGAAAGAGGAGTAGGACTGGCCCTTTTTAATTACCAGATTCCCAAGACCAGAGCAAGTAACGATGGCCGGTCTAAGCAACATGCTGTTCTGTCCTGGTGGGCCACTGCGAGTAGCAGAATGCTGGACTAGATGGACTCTGGTCTGATCCAGCAGGCTAGTTCTTATGTTCTTATGTTCTTATGTCCTCCAACCTGCAACACCCCTTCCCCCCTCCCCCGCTGCTGCCAACACAAGAAAGCCATGCTTGACCCGCAGGGAGGTATGCTGAAATACCTGAGAATATCATCTGGACTCCCCTCCTTACTACATTCTCCAGGGCAACATTGTCAAGTAATAACATGCTGCTGTGTTCATAGCCTTGTCTGAGCATTTTCCTACCTCTCTACCCACAAATAGAGGGGGTCACCCTCGAGCGGTGACCCCTTTCTCCTTTCCGTCCTTGGCCAATGTCATCTCTAGTCATCCGTTCTTCCCAGGACAGATCCTTTCTCCCTCTTTGGCTCCTGACAACACAGGGACAGGCTTAGCTGCCATTATCTACGGTCACAGGCCACTCGATCCGTGACAGGGCCCACTTTCTTCTGCAGAGGGCACAGCGAACGGAAACCTGAGAATACTCAAGAGGATTCGCTCCTTATTGGACTGAGAGGTGCTGGCAGAGAGAGACAGAAAGAGAAGCCTCGCTGCTGATTAAATGTCCAGATAATGAATTCCCAGCGAGAGGTTTGCACAGCGACAGCTGAAAAAAACCATTCAAAGCAACTATATATTTTTAAACATAATGGATCAACAGGGTGGCTCAGGAAGAAAGGGAGAGAAATGCTCCCAGGTTATTGGAGGATATCACTAAGCCTGCTCCGCGGACCACACAGGGGCCTAGTTTGTGCAGGGCAGCACGATCAAGGCACTCCCAGGGCCGTTCTGCTCCAGACTGCAGGCAGAAGTTTGCATGTCGGAACTAATCCCTGCTGAAAAGAAACTCACAAACACGTGGAAAGCTAGAATGCCAGGGAGAAGTCTCAGCCCAAGGTTTCTCAGTGGCATGCTATTTAAAAAAAACAATAGGTTTGTTTTAAAATGGGCATGGAGCTCTTTCGCAGAGCAACCCTGAAATGTACAAAACAAAACACAGGAGTCCGGCGGCAGGCAAGCCGAAAGACCAACAAGAGCTATTCCAGCGTGAGGTTCCATGAGTCAGAGCTCCCTTCACCAAATGCAGAGATGACTCACCCAGACTCCTACCTGCAGTTTCAAGCAGCACAGTCCAAGCAAAGCAAAACCACTTGATTCTACTGGATGTATGAGCCGGCGCCTCCAAGGAAAACCAGTCTCCGGCTGTTCATCTACCACTTGAAAAGCTTTCCAAATTATTCATAAGTGGGGGAAGGCACCCCCCACCCCCAAACAAACAAACCCTGGCATCATTTCATATCAATCGGATTAAAAGGTACAGCAAAACTTCCTGTGTGTAGCCCTGGCCGAGCTGAACGGGTCCTATTGTTCTGTACTAGTTACGCTACTCAGTAACAGGTAGAAAAATGAAGTGATATACAATCATAGGAGTTGTAAGAGACCCCAAGGGCCGTCAAGTCCAACCCCCTGCAATGCAGGAACACATAATCAAAACACTCCTGACAGATGGCCATCCAGCCACCATTTAAAAACCTCCAAAGAAGGAGACTCCACCACACCCTGAGGTAGTGCATTCCACTGTCCAACAGCCCTCACTATCAGGATGTTTTTCCTGATGTTTAGGTGGAATCTCTTTTCCTTCACCTTGAACCCATTCCTCCTGGTCCTAGTCTCTGGAGCAGCAGAAAACAAACTTGCTCCCTCACCAACATGACATCCCTTCAAATATCTAAATATGGCGATATTTATGAAGCTGGTACTGTTACAGGGGAAAACCACCCACGTCAAAAGAAAAGCTGGTACAGACACAACACCAACTACGGTGAAAAGAAGCTTAGAAGAAACTTTTCCAGAAGACCTCCTCTTCCAAGCACACCACAAACTAATTAGACGTATCCCTGGTTTTCTGCAAACTGCAGCTTAATGTTTCATTTAAACTTGCCCCACAAAGCAAGACTGCAAACTAAGAACACAGTGAGGCAGTTAACATGGCATGGTAGTTAAGAGTGTGTTGGACTAGGACCTGGGACACCAGAGTTGAAATCACTTCTCTGTCATGAAGCTGGCTTGGTAAGTTTAACCTAACTGTTCTCTTGTAACCTAACCCATCTTGCAAAGCTGTTGTGAGAATACAATGAGAAATAGAGAACAAGGTATGGCGGACTGTGTGCCTTGGAGTAACGGCAGGATATGGAATCATAGAATCCTAAGAGTTGGAAGAGACCCCAAGGGCCATCAAGTCTAACTCCCTGCAATGCTCTCTCTCTCTCTTGTGTGTGTGCGTGCATGCGTGCGTGCGCGTGTGTTCCTAGTTTGCAGGGCAAAGAAGAGTTGCCCACTTTTCTCTACTTTTAATTAGTCTCAAAGTGGTTTACAAACTCCTCCTTTTTCCCTTCCCATGACAGACACGTTGTGAGGTAGGTGGGGATGACAGAGTTCTGAGAGAACTGAGACTATCCCAAAGTCACCCAGCAGCCTTCATGTAGAGGAGCAGGGGAAATAAGCCTGGTTTACCAGATCAGAGGTCACCACTCATGTGGAGGAGTGGGGAATCAAACTTGGTTTTCCAGATTAGAGTACACTGCTCTTCACCATTACACCATGCTGGCAAGCAAGAAACATACTAGTTTGGCCATTCAAATGTCAGTGATTCCAACTCCGAGATTTAATGAACTATGGCTTGCCAAAACACTGAGAGTAGCAAAACTGCTTCCAGCATGCAGGTGGAAGACACAGAGAATCACACAAACAAGCTCCAGGCTCCTTCCATGATCCTTTGATCCTTCACGTACCACCAAACCCTGGGGTTTTGCATGCCAGAAAATCCCAGAGTGCCCTATCTCAAAGACACACTTTTCAGAAGTTCCTTCAGTAGAATTAGCACTAGGGCTGCTAGCTCCGTGTTGGGAAATATCTGGAGATTTTGGGGATGGAGCCTGACTAGGGCAGGGTTTGAGGAGGTGAGGAACTTCAATGGGGTATAATTGCCATACTGTCCACCTCCCAAAGCGGCCATATTCTTCAGGTGAACTCATCTCTGTTGCCTGGAGATCAGTTGTAATAGCAGGACGTCTCCAGCCACCACCTGGAGATTGGCAACTCTAACTGCCAGCTCTGGGCTGGGGAAATACCTGAAGATTTGAGGGTGGAGTCTAGGGTTGGCAGGGTATCTAGAGAGGACAGACCTCAGCTGGGTAAAATGCTATAAAGTCCACCCTCCAAAGGATACATTTTCTTCTTTTTGGTTGTCTCGAGATCTACTGTACTAGTGGAAGACCTCCAGGAGTGGCAACTTTATCCATCAGCCAGCCTTGGAAAAAGCAGTTTTCAGATCTTCCAAGATCCAGCACAATCTAGCTCAGGGCTAGGGAACCTGCGGCTCTCCAGATGTTCAGGAACTACAATTCCCATCAGCCCCTACCAGCATGGCCAATTGGCCATGCTGATAGAGGCTGATGGGAATTGTAGTTCCTGAACATCTGGAGAGCCGCAGGTTCCCTACCCCTGATCTAGCTCGTCATAATTACACTAAGGCAGTTATAATTTGACAAAAGGAGTTTTATTTTGTGAGAAATTTTCTGGAAATATGATAATAGCAATCAAATATTGGTGGTTTTATCTATTTATCTATTTATTTGGGGGTATCAGAATCTATCTTAAAAACAGCCAAAACCGGTAACTGATTGAAGATTTTTACACAATATTAAACATTTAAACGTTGCTGCCTTATTTAATATTTAAACATACAACTATCCCAGGATCTGCTTTTCTTCTCACTTCTTTTCCTGCGTGGTGTAGTGGTTAAGAGCAGGTGGATTCTAATCTGGAGAACTGGAATTGATTCCCCATTCCTCCACCTGAGTGGCAGAGGCTTATCTGTGTTTCTGCACCCCTACGCTCCTGCTGGGTGACTTTGGGCCAGCTAGTCACAGTTCTTCGGAACTCTCCCATCTAACTCACAAGGTGTCTGTTGTGGGGAGTGTTTGCTGTGGGGAAGAGTTTGGATTTATACCTGCTTTTCTCAACCATAAAGTGTCTCAAAGCAGCTCAGAAACATATTTTCCCTTCCTCTCCCCACAACTGACACCCAGTGTGGTAGGTGGGGCTGAGAGAGAGGCAGACTGTCCCATTATACGCATATACACACCCAGCGAATATGCCATAATATTAACTTCCAATCCACTGGAAAGGTGGGGTGGGGGACTTATCCTTTAAAGAAAGAGAAAGTGGAGGGCAACGAATATTGCTCAGCAACTGTGCAGCATAATACACTTGAAAGGGCTATTGCAAAACATTGCAACCAAGTGAGAGAGAAGGGAGGAGAGAAGAAAAGAAGAGTTTGGATTTAAACCTGCTTTTCTCAGTCGTAAGGAGTCTCAAAGCAGCTTACAAACTCCTTTCCCCTTCCAGTTCCCACAACACACACCCTGTGAGGCAGGTGGGGCTGAGAGGGGGCAGACTGTCCCATTACATACACACACACACACAGAGAGAGAGAGAGAGAGAGTGAATATACCATGACATTAACTTCGGTTAATGTCAATTTTAAACCGAAAAGAAGACGACCGAGGGAGGGAGGGGAGCGGGGAAGGCGCGCTGCCCTCCCTGCGTCCCGGCCAGCGAGGCCTCCTTCCCCCCCAGTTCAGCTCAGCTGAGGCGCCTTCGGCCCACCCCGCCAGGCCCAAAGCAGCTAACAAGATCGGGCTCTAATCGCCTCAGCCCTCCGGCGCGCGGGGCCGGCACACGACGCAGCTGTTCCCCGCCACGTGAGGGGGGCTAAGCCGCCGCTCCTCCTCGGTCTTCTGGGCCGGCTGCCTCGGAGCCGGCGGCTGTCACGTTGCCGGGGTCTCCGGCCCTCCATGGCATGATCTCCGCAGCGAGGCCGGGGTCAGCGGCGGGCTCCGGCCTCCTCCCTCCCTCCCCGGCCTGGCGACAGACGGCGAAAGGCCGCTGAGCCGCGCTGCGTGATGTTCCCCGGCTGCAGAGAGAGAAGCCTTAAGCCGCCTCTGGTGGTTCTCCGGGCTGGCTCCTTTGCAAGGCGCGGGATTAAGCTGAGCCGCCCCGGGGAGAAAGGGGGTCTCTCCGGCAGAAGGAAGGGCATCGAGTCAGCTGTCGGGCCAGGGCAGCCAGCGACTGCCAGTCAGTCCCACACTCGCCCTCACCCCTGCCATCTTGGCCACCCACCGGCAGGCCGAGTGGCCAGATTAGGTGAACTGGCCAGGATGGAATGTGGCACCCCGGCCCCTTATCAGGGCCTGGAGGAGAGGGAAGGGGCTACAACTGTGTTCTTGTGTTGGGGCTACAACTGATTTTAAAATATTTCGCAATTGATTTCAAAAGATTTTACAGTTCATTGTCGAAGTCTTTCACGGCCAGACTCCCTGGAGCGTTGTGGGGTCTCCAGGCTGTATGGCCGTGTTCCAGTAGCACGTTCTCCTGACGTTTCGCCTGCATCTGTGGCTGGCATCTTCAGATTTGGGGTAATCCTCTGAAGATGCCAGCCGCAGATGCAGGCGAAACGTCAGGAGAAAGACCTACTGGAACACAGCCGTGCAGCCCAGAAACCCCACAACCCTCCAGATTTTACAATTTGATTTGAAAAGATTTTAACACATGATATTTTCGAAAATACACTTAGGGTTGTCAATTTTCAGGAAAACTCCCAAAATTAAAGCCGATCTCCGGACAACAGAGATCAGTTTCCATGGAGAAATGGACGCTTTGGCGGGTAGACTCTATAGCATTGTGTCCTGCTGTGCCAGTCACACATGGCGCATCTCTGTACTCGCCCCCTGCCCTGCCATCTTGGCCACCCACCATCAGCCCAAGTGGCCGGATTAAGTTAACTGGCTGGGATAGCATATGCTCTCCTGAGCAACACCCAGAGGAGAGGGAAGGGTGCTTTTTGGTGTCGGGCTACAATTGTAACACCAAAGTTTTTAATGCAAGACGCTCCATTAAAAAAAAAAATACATTTAGGATTGCCAGCTTACAGGAAGGTCCTGGAAAACTCCCAGAATTAAAACCAATCTCCAGACAACAGAGATCAGTTCCTCTTGATAAATAGATACTTTGGAGGGCATGGCATTATCCCCTGCCCACCCCAAACACTGCCCCCACTCGGCTCCATCCCCAAAGCACCAGGAATTTCTCAAGCTGGAGCTGGTAAGTTGCCAACCCGACCCAAACTGAATCAGACCAAAAATTCCTATAGGCCTCTAACACTTGCCAGGCACATGCCTCCAAGACTGCCAGCTCTGGGTTGGAAACATCTGGAGATTTGGGGAATAGGCTCTGAGAAGGTGAGGGTTTGGGGAGGAGAGAAACCTCGATGGGGTACAATGCTGTAGAGCCGTGGTGGCAAACCTATGGCACTCCAGATGTTCACAGACTACAATTCCCATCAGCCCCTGCCAGCATGGCCAATTGGGATGGGATGGGAATTGTAGTCCATGAACATCTGGAGTGCCATAGTTTCGCCACCGCTGCCTTAGAGAGACAGCCAGACACAACAGGAAAATACTGAATTGGACAAACCAGCAGGCTAACTCACATGACACAACCCTATGTGGTTTAGTGGTTCAAGTGTGGGCTAGGATCTGGAAGACCCAGGTTTGAATCCTCACTCAGACGTGGAAGCTTTCTGGGTAACTATAGCAGCCGTTTTTCCCCAGTCACAAACCTAAACAAAATATACCCAAACCTGTCTTGTACTGACTCAGAGGTTCCATTCAGGCATCATAAAAAATTGTGGCTTCGTTTAACTAGGATTACGATGATCACCTGAAAGCAGATCGCTCTACTAACTACAGTCAGACGTCAAAAAAGATCCCAAACTGTGGTTTGAATGTTGGATTATTAACCACAATTATGCTCAACCACTACCCTGTGATGTAGCTTAGGCTGGGAAAAAGAGGGGGGGGGGAGAAGAAAAGGAGGAGTTTGAATTTATACCCCGCTTTTCTCAAGCACAGGGAGTCTCAAAGCAGCTTACAAACTCCGACCCTTCCCCTCCCCACATCAGTCACCTTGTGGGGTAGGTGGGGCTGAAAGAGTTTAGCAGACTTCATGTGGAGGAGAGGGGAAACAAACCTATGCAATGGCCAAAAATTACTATTGACAAATTCCTGTCAGCTGAATGCTACTAGAGCAGCAGTGGTGTAGTGGTTATGAGCAGCTGCATTCTAATCTGGAAGATTCCATGCTCTGCCACCTGAGCCGTGGAGGCTTATCTGGAAAAAATCAGATGAGCCTGTGCACTCCCACACACGCCGGCTGGGTGACCTTGGGCTAGTCACAGCTTTTCGGAGCTCTCTCCGCCCCACCTACCTCACAGGGTGTTTGTTGTGAGGGAGGAAGGGCAAGGAGATTGTCAGCCCCTTTGAGTCTCCTACAGGAGAGAAGGGAGGCGGGATATAAATCCAAACTCTTCTTCTTCTTATCTCTCCCTTCCCACTGAAGCCCAAAAGGTCCCCTGGAACACAGGATCTTCCTCCTCCCCGGCCCCACAACAGCATGAAGGAAGAAACAAAGGTTTACAAGCAGGAGGGACAATCAGCCCCCCCCCCCCCCGGTTTTGTGCAGAAGAAAGATTGGGGGGAGCTAACACAATGTACCCCAAATCAAATTTTGAGATATAAGAGAGGGCCAGTGTAGTACACAACATATGCTGGCCCTGGGGCAGTCCCTGTTTTCCAGGCCCTGCCCTTGGTAAATTATTGCCTCTATTTTTGTCTTTTGGGGATGTTTATTAAAATTGCCATAGCATGAGCTGTCACCAACTAGGTTTTGCCTCCTTCCCCAGGCTCTCCTGAAGTTAAATCTCGGGGCAGGGAATGGATACATCAGGTGTGCGAGGCACATATCCATGCTGCTGCATACACATGAACCCTAAGAAACCAGACA